>NW_003548312.1:0-1484 GCF_000090795.2 Amphimedon queenslandica | reverse complement strand
ATTGATATTTACAAGCATGATTCTCATCAGTTTTGACATGTGACATTTAATTGCATTCTTTAGCCATTGTCTTACTACTATTGCTAATTTCAGCTTTAGGTGATTTCCCTGGGAAATCCCCCTTGACTTACGTTAGACTAGCTGGTAAAATTGTATTTGTGTGTAAGTAGTAGCAAGATCACAACTCCAAAATGTCTGGTAATTACTAAGCTAGGCAATTGCTATAATTTAGTCAATCCTGCGCCAAAGGATTCTAATCTGTCAAAGTCACATTGAAATGCCTTCAAAAAGACTGTGTACACAATAAGATACACCAATCAATTCACAAAATAAAATGATTTGATCCTTTCATAAGGTTCATTTTTCAATCAGATGTCTATTTGCATTGTTTCATATCCTCATTTGAAGTGATAGTGCAATTAAAATTTATAACCAATAATAACTAAGTCACAATTATAAACAGCACAGCAGTTCAGCTATAAATAACTAAGTCACAGTTATAAACAGCACATGTATAATACAGCAGTTAAGCAGCAGGTGTAGCATCAATAAGGCCAGCGAGGTCCTTGCAAGCATTTGAAAGACCAATTCTTCACTCAGACAGCGTTAGCCTATTTAATGGCTGGCCAAACCTAGGGTGTTACAGTATAGCACAAAAGGATCCATTTCTGCTTGATGCTGCAGCTTTTGCAAAATACTGTATGAAGCTGTCTGGATAAAGAACTGAGCTTTCAACTGCATGCAAGAACTACACTATTGATATGGCATTGGCCTATATCAAAAGAACCAGTAAATAGATAGAATGGCTATTAACACAATGCTCACCTCATATTTCCACCAGGGAGATGTAGCATTCCTTCTGTATCATCTTCAACTTGTGTTGGTTTTATAACTGAAGGCTTACGACGTAAAAGGACGATCACAATGAGTAAAATTAAAATTGCAAAGATGACAAGCACAAGAACAGCTGTGCAGCTTTGACAATCACCATTCATCGCAGCAGAGAGATAATAATAAGAAATTAAATCTACTCATAGGAAGAGAGAGATAATTATGATAAATAGTCACTACCGTGTATACACATTGACTTACAGGATGACGATGGATCAAAGGGTAAATCAAAGTTAGTGAATGCAGCTCGTTTTATATTCCAGTGTAAGTAGGCCACACCTTAGGTACAATGATAGATCGATGACTTTTCTGTCATGTGCTTAGTAAATGAATACTATTTGGATAATAAGATGTTTTTCCTCCAGTCTCACAAACCAACTACTATCCTCCCTCCCTCCTATCACTAAAGATAATTCAAGTCTTGACATTATGTACAAAACTAATTAACTACTCTTGATAATAACAAGAAAGATAATAATTATATTTGTTCACAATAGCTTATTACAGCCTGGTGACTGCATGAAAAAAGTGTGTGCTACTACAGAAAACTATATAAATAATAATATAATTATACTGTGTTTAGTTCAACAACC
>NW_003548311.1:8389-9677 GCF_000090795.2 Amphimedon queenslandica | reverse complement strand
TGTTGATTGCCTTCACGCATGCAGTTGTTACAGTATAAAGAAAGTGTAAAATCTTGATTGCTAGAGTTGTCATAGTGCAGTGAAAGTGTCAAATCTACATTCTTATTTACAATTTGATATTTCTTTGCTCCATTGGTTAATGTCCAATCTGCAAAAGCGGTTGTAGACAAAACTGTTGCACACATGTGACTTTAGATTACTGAATTTGCTGATAGTCATATTTAATTGTGCTAATTCTATTAGCAAGCGTATGATTAAGTTAGGTTTACATTTGATAAAAAAGTCCAAAATGGGTACCCGATCTGACCTTTTGATGCAAAAATGATTTTGCAAGTGTATACCAGGCTTTAATATTAGATTTGTGATTTTGCTGTAATAATGATATGTTTATCATGCTGATAGTGTGGCAAATGTTACAAGTAGATGAAGTTAATATTGTTTAGATAGTTGATGATCATTATCAGAGATAATCAAAGGAACAATTTTGGTATAGTGACAATGCAATGGTGGTGCCAGGTAAAGTTGAAACAGGTGGGGTACTATGGACATGAAAGAGCATGTGTAGAACAATCAGTCAAGGAAAGCTTAGGAGGCACCCATACAGGGGTCCTAGCCTGTGCCCTGTAGCCCACTTTGACCCTGAATGTGCATAATGGCTCAAAATGGCAGATTTTATGGTAAATGTACATGGTTATCATAAACGTCAAATTTGCCAAATTTAATTCCTCCAAAATTTCCACTATACAGTATAATAACAGAAACTTTGGTACCAAAAAATTGGTCTGTTATACTATGAAGTTAGACAGGTGTCTTTTATGTTGAGGTTATTTATACAGCAAGAAATGTAATTGGTATACTGACACTAGGTGCTGTCCATTAAATGAAGGTATTTGCTATAGAAAGTGTCCATTAAAAGAGACTATACTGTATGTATAATAAGAAGATAATGAATGTGCATGTGCTTGGGACTAGTAAGTTTTTATGTAGCATTGAAAGTGTAGTGATGTTATTTTTCAATGTATAAATACACACATCACTGACTAAATTATCAACATTAAATCGCTACTATTATTACATAGTAGGAATTAGTGCTGTGACAGAGAACCAAACATTCTTAACTCTCAATCAGAATAACCAGTTATACAACTTTTACTCGTCAAATTTTCACATCAAAGAGCACATAGTGATGATGGGTTATTAAATATACATTTTTCTTTGAAAATAAATAGTCCATTTACCTTAAAATAAACACTGAAAGTGCTAAATTGTAATAAAAATATTTTGATAT
>NW_003548311.1:0-3708 GCF_000090795.2 Amphimedon queenslandica | reverse complement strand
ACGCAACATAAGAACATGTAATTGCATTAGAAAAAATTATAAAAATGAAGAATTCTTTCTTTATTATTTTTGGCGAAATTTGGCCAAAATCACTGTACTATAGTACAGGGGCTTTGACCCAATTTCGGAGCAACTTTCAAAATTTGTAAAAAATTCAATTTTGATTGAAATCCACTTAAACTTTCTACGCAACATAAAAACATGTATATGCATTAAAAAAAATTATAAAAATTAAGAATTCTTTCTTTTTTATTTTTGGCGAAATTTGGCCAAAATCACTGTACTATAGTACAGGGGCTTTGACCCATTTTCGGAGCAACTTTCAAAATTTGTAAAAAATTCAATTTTAATTGAAATCCACTCAAACTTTCTACGCAACATAAAAACATGCATATGCATTAGAAAAAATTATAAAAATGAAGAATTCTCTCCTTTTTAATTTTTGGCAAAATTTGGCCAAAATCACTGTACTATAGCACAGGGACTTTGACCCGATTTTAGAGCAACTTTCAAAATTTGTAAAAAAATTCAATTTTGATTGAAATCCACTCAAACTTTCTACGCAACCTAAAAACATGTATATGCATTAGAAAAAATTATAAAAATGAAGAATTCTCTCCTTTTCATTTTTGGTAAAATTTGGCCTAAATCACTGTACTATAGTACAGTAAGGGGGCAAAAATTCTATCCAAAGACTAGAAAAAACCTTTAATTTTTAAAAGACCTTATATATATATATATATACATCAAGGCATGGACGACAATACAAAACAGATGGCACGTTGAATAAGTTTTGGACTCACCCCACTAACACTATGGAGGACAGTGGACAGATCAGATAGATCTATGCTCAGTCAGGATACTAAGTCTCTTGGTCAGACCATAGATTTGACTACCATAGATATATCTATGGTCAGACTAACATTAGTCTCGCGTAGCAGACGACATTATAGATCTATTAACAGTTATTAAAAATTATTAAAAACTTAATACAGCAAAATAAAAGGTTCAGGATAATAAAAAAAAACAACTAAAAAGAAACTCAAAAAAAAGAAGTCATCTACTGGGAGATTGCATCAATCATCTTCAGACTTTTGCAATTTTAATAAAAATACCATCCTTTGGGTATTGCAAAACTGCAACTACCATTTTCAGTGGTACCTACATGTATAAATAAAAATTTAAAAGTAATACTTTCGTGATTGTAATCAGCTAACCTGAGTATCAGGTGATCTTTCAAACCTATACTTCCTCAATATACTCACTAAGCAAGCCTTAGCCTCCATTAGTGCAAACCTCATTCCAATACAACTCCTTGGTCCTGAACCAAAAGGAATGTAAGCCTGAGGATTCCTACCCTCTTTGCCTTCAGGACTAAACCTGTACATCAAGAGGAATCATTAATGATTAATTTTTTAAATAGATCTAACCGTTTTGGATTGAAAACTTCAGGCTGATCCCAATGCTCAGGTGACATATGTATCTTCAGTATGGGAATATCAAATCTAAATCCTTTAAGGAATGTGACACCATTGATTGTACAGGTCTCATTACACACACGACCAGTACTAGAAATAAAAGTAAAATAAAATATGTGACTATTAAACAAAATACTTTGGTGCTGGTGGATATAAGCGCAATGATTCCTGCAAGACCCAATCAAGGTAAGGTATATTTTGTGACGCATCATACAAAGAAGGATTCTACAAATACAGTACAAAAATATTTAAACTTGTTTCCAATATATTATACTTCATTTTCCTGATAGTAGTCATCAATGGCTTGACACAGTTGTTCTTGCTCGTGAGGATTTATTGCTAAAAGATATGAAGTGAAGGCAAGCATGCTGCTAGTAGTGTCATGACCAGCAAGCATGAAGTCAAAGCAGAGACCAACAATCTGTTTGTCAGTTAGTACATGTGAAGCCTTAATGCTAGACTCATTCTCTGGGTCATCTGGTGCTTCAGCATCCATTAATAATTGAAGAAAATCTTCCCTCTAAAAACAAATGAGACTAATAATGTGTATAATTTAAATCACTCCACCAAAGCAAAGGAACCTTGCTTGTGAAAAATTGTTACAGCGGTTAATTAAATTGCCATGATATTTCCAACCAGTTTAAAATGAGATGGTACAGTAAGTGTAGTAAAATACTTTGACCCTCAAAATACAAACCTTGTTACCATTGTGGCTTTGTTGCACTTGCTCTCTTCTTGATTTTATGATACTCAATGAGGTATCATTGATAACCTTCATGTGTTTGCCTAATGGTAGCATTTTCGCACCAATGACACTCAGAAATTTCAGCAAAGTAGGGAAATAACCTATAGCCACCATAATGCAATGAGTGCATATTAATCCAACAATACTTACTGTCAATAATTTCGTGCCAAATGAAGAATGGTTCACTCAACTCAGTAAAAAACCCAGCAGCTGCTTCTGAAAGTGCACTCCCCTCACCTTTCAATAAATTCACTTCAGAACCAAAAGCTACAGCTAGCATTGTTTCCATAGTAAACTGAGAATAGATTCTATTAAATTAAAATAATTATTTTCATAAATGTCGTATTCATGCACTTTTGTATATTGACGCTCTGTCCCTTTTTGTTAATGTCTTCCAATACACTGATAAGAGAATTGATGCTTTTATCAACTAGTGGCATCATCTGTCATAAAAACATGTTAATCTAAATTGATTTTGATGAAAAGCATTACAAGACTAACCAGCTTAAGTTTCTTGCTTGAAAAAGTTGGAGTAATTATTCGACGGACACGCTTCCATTCCTCACCTTCCTCAAACGATAAACCTGGTCCCATGTTGATATTCCTACGTATTTCAATCATTATCTGAGGTTCTACCTACAAAGATATAGTAGGAATTGCTTACATAAGCACATAAATTAAAATTCTTTTTTAGTGTACACTCACATCTACATTGATAAATTTGTTGGACTGCTTTATCATAATCTCCTTGAGTATGTCAAGATCAGCTATTACAATTCTCACCTTTGTACCCATATAATAACTAAAATGACACAGAAATTATAATCATTAATATACATGTAGTTACGGATATTTAGGCTCGTAGCCAGGGGTAAATTTGAATTGATATATGCCTTTTGGTATTTTGTGTTTATTCTGGTTCACCCCTTTTTTCTAACACTGCCCTATGGTCTTGAATACCATATGCTGGATTTACTAATACAATTCATTGAGGATGATAAGGACAATTGTAAGGAGAGGGTCTTAATGTAGTGCAGTGTCCTGGCATTATAAAGTAGCAGCTATTTTGGCAGCTATTGTGCATTTGTGTCATTATAGGCTATGTTATAAGAGACAGTTTTTATTGTCAACTTACCCAAACACCTTTCCACTTTTAGCAATCCATTTTCCTTGAAAATCAGTTGAAGACTAAAATTAAAATTTAGCCATTAATGAATTTTGTCTCATTGCTTATTACCATTTTTAAAAGTTCTATTCCATTTCCCATTAAAGGCGTAACTGGAGGATGAGGGATTCCCAGCCTCTTAAGGACACCATATGCATGATACAAACTATGAGTAAACAAACCTCACTGAAGTGTTTGATATGGTTAGACTCTAATACTCACCGATAGCAACAATAAACAAGTAGCAAAGTAATCAAAAGTAGCAGTATGCCAAGAAAGCTCATCATTCTGGAAGTAGAAAATATACTTTATCAGTAAAA
>NW_003548310.1:7338-9679 GCF_000090795.2 Amphimedon queenslandica | reverse complement strand
TTTTTTAGTTTCATTGCTACATTAAAATAACTGAAAAGACTATTTCAGTTAAGTTTTTATCATTTAAAATTGGTTATAAAGTGATGTTTCATGTACTACTACATATTTGTAACTACTTGTTTCTTCTTTGGTAACTTTTATACTGTAGTGCTTATACTCATCAAAATGAAATTTTGTCGTTTTAAGTCAGTTATGTAACGGTGTGTACTAGGAGTGACTGATCTGACCGAGTTTTACCATTTGAGGTTTTCTTATTTATGTCTGACTCTCTTGACAACTTATTCCCTGTTTTCTCAGTTTCATAGCGTAGTTCAAAAAAATAACAACAGTGACTGATCAGATTGAGTTTTATTATTTGAGATTGGCTTCTGACACGATTCATGTTCTACTGACTTCTCGTTTCTTATTCTTGTTTCAGCTCCATAGTATAGTTTACCAGGAATGAGTAACAGATTTAGTTTTTATCTGCTTTGTTTGGGTTTTAGAATTGTTTTTTTTTTTTTAGTATTTGTTTCTTCTTTTCTTACTTTTATTGTATAGTTTAAAATACCAGTAGAGACTGATCAGACTAAGTTCTAATGATTTGAAATTGGTTGAAAATGATGAATAATGTGGTACTGACTTCTTATTACTTTTCTTTTTCTCATTAAGCTTTTACCAAGAGTGACTGATCAGACAGTTCTTATTATTCGAGTTCTTTTATAAAATGATGTTTAATGTCCTACTCACAATTGACTTTTTGAATACTCTTTTCTAAGTTTCACAGTGTAGTTTAAATTATTAGGAGTTACTTAATATTTAAGGTTGATTTTTCAAATGTTTATTTATGTTGTACTGACTTACTACTTGTTTCTTTTTCTTAGACACATAGTATAGTTTATATGAGAAGTTACTCACCAGATATAGTTTCTATCCTTTTTGTTTGGTTTTAAAAAATAAGTTTCATGTACTACTCAATTTTCAGTATTTGTTTTTCTTTTGTCATTTTAAAAGTGTAGTTTAAATACCAGAATTGACTGACCAGACGGTGTTCCTATTGCAGACGGTGTTCCTATTGCTTCAGGTTGATTGTGATTATGTTGATAGTCCTCACTATTTTGCCCTTTTTCAGTTTTAATATTCTTTCAAATGCAGAAGTGACTGATCAAATTGAATTCTGATTATTGAAATTGGTATTAAAATGTTTATGTACTACTGACTCCTATTTTATTCTATTCTCAGTTTCATAGTATTGTTTTACCAAGATTGACTACCTGGTGAGATTTACTTTTTATCATTTAGGTTTTGCTTACAATTGTTTCCTGAACAAGTTTTTAGCATTGGTTTGTTTTTCTCACTTTCATTGTATAGCTTATACCAGGAGTGACTCATCAGACACAGTTTCATCATTTAATATTGGTTTTTAAATGTTTTATCATGTAGTACTTCTTACTACTTGTTTCTTTAGTTTTCATAGTATGGTTTTAAACACAAGAGACGGATCTAACAGTTTTTATCATTTTAACTTAATTCTTCAACAATGTGTATGTTTCTTTTCTTAGTTATATACCAGAAATGACTAATTTGACCAGATTTTATCATTTATGTTTGGTTTTATAATAATGATTCATGTACTCATATTTCTCAGTATTTGTTCGTTCTTTTCTTACTTTCATGGTAAATATAATACCAGAAATACATAATCCAACAGTTTTTTCATATTTAAAGGTTAATTCTGAAATGATTGGTCGTGTTTTTTTAGTGTTTACAATTTAATTTTTGTCATTTTATAGTATTGTTTAAAATCCTAAAGAAAGCATGTCATCAGACTCAGTCCTTATCATTTGAAATCTCCTCTTTTGTCTTTTTTTTTCTTAATTTATTATTATCTGTGATCTTGTATTTCTCCTTTTCCGTCTCCTCATCTCTTTCTTTCTCTTCTTTTTGCTCAAGGCTCTCCCCTAGTGACCTAGGTCAGTCCTTCAGTGTTGCCACTGCAAACATGTTCACTCTTAATTTACTACTCTCTTTTACTTGCACTGTAAAGTTATAAATAAATAAATGAATAAATAAATATATAAATTGATTTTAAAGTGATGTTTTATGTACTGCTTCTTACTATTTGTTTCTTCTTTTCTCAGTCTCTTTCATAGTACAGTTTATACAAGGAGTGACTAAACAGACTAAATCATTATCATTTAAGTTTGTTTATGAATGTTGTTCTATGTATTACATACTTCTCACTATTTGTTACTTCTTTTCTAAGTTTCATAGTATAGTTTAGATTAAAGTGACTGATCAAACTTAGTTTTTACATGTTTTGAAATGTTTCATGCACTACTTATTTTTTGGTATTTGTCTG
>NW_003548310.1:0-5149 GCF_000090795.2 Amphimedon queenslandica | reverse complement strand
TTGCAGGAGGGAGTTGGTGCAGATTCAGAGCAGGTACATGGTGAGTCTGGCAGTAAGAGCAGAAGAGTGTGGTGAAACTGAGTGAGCAGGGAGATGGTTTAGCAGTGAGAGCAGGAAGATGCCTTGGCAGTGAGAGCAGGAAGATGCCTTGGCAGTGA
Source organism: Amphimedon queenslandica (assembly GCF_000090795.2). NCBI lineage: Eukaryota > Metazoa > Porifera > Demospongiae > Haplosclerida > Niphatidae > Amphimedon > Amphimedon queenslandica. The sequence goes on along the minus strand of NW_003548310.1, from coordinate 4,991 downwards.
GAGCAGGGACATAGTGTGGCATTGAGATGAGGAAGATGGTGCAGCATTGCTCAGCAGGGAGATGGTGTTGCAGTAAAAGCAGGGAAATTGTGAGTCAATGATGGCAGAGAGATGGTACTTTAATGAAAGTAGGAAGATGGCTTGAAATGGGAGAGCATGGAGATGGTCTGGAATTGACAGCAGGGTGTTCAATACACTGCCAGTAATGAAGTAAAATTATACTTTTCTATGTGTGACATGTACATTAATCAACCAAAATTTACTTTTTTAATTGCCTCAGATACGGCAACATCAATGTCAACACCACTGATCCTGGAAGTCCTTTTAATCCCTTCCTTGCTACACAGCCTCTGAATAGATCTTACACTAAAACCAGACTCTGAGGGATACAAGGAGTGGAAGTGTTCACTTAGTTTGTTGTGTCTAGTTCTCTTTTTCCACCTTCTCCCTGATAAAATCAAAGAAATGCTGAAGCTTTGCCATGATGATAGCATGCAGTCACTGCAATCCACTGTACGGTCAGCCACAGCTTGGGTGGGGTCATGAGTGTGGTCTACTGGTTGCAAACACACCTACTCAATAGACAGTCGAGTGGAGTATCAGTCTAGTCGCCTGTCTAATATTTATGGGGCCTTTCAATGCTTGTTTGTTTCGGAGTTTTTCTTTTCTAATTTAAATCTTGGATTTGGATAAATAGAAATTAGGATTAAAATGTTCAAATCCTAAATCCTAATAATTATTTTTTTTACCAAACTAAGAATGGTAGATCTAGTCTCTATCTTTATATCTTTGAATAGCATCGATTTTATATCTTCAAAATCCAGGCTTTGATATTACCAAAATGTCAAATTGTGATCAAAATCCCAATTCCCAAATCCAAAAAATTAAATTTCACAATGATGCGATAAAATAGGATTTACGATCGTGACGTTCAAATTTAAATTTCTAAAAATTAAAATTATGTGACAAAATGCAATTTTCTTTCTTTGAAAATGACAAATTTGGATTGGCGGAAAAAAACACGGACCGAGTGTAGATATGACAACTAAAACCTTATCAATGCAGCAAAGAATAAATTCTATAGAATTAGGACTCGTGACTAATGAAACTGAGTTCATATAATTGTCAAAGCTATGAAACAATAGCCATAAAGCTATTGTAGGTCAAATTAGAAAACTATTTTGCATGTTGTATAGTGCCTATAATGCTATAATGCTAGCTAGCATAATAGCATTATGCTAGCTTGTTAAGTACTCCAGCAGTAAAAATTGTTTTTGCACACACACTTACCCACCATGTAAGTTCTGTGGTTCATTTCAGGATAACTGATATTACATAGAAAAATAATAAAATATTTTTTTTAATAAAACTTAATACAGATTTAGTACAGTTATCTATCAATTTATGTTGTAACAAGCTTATAGCGAAATACATGTAAATACATGAAAGTAAAATTAATGATGTTAGCAAAAGTACCTGCAATATAAAAAATTTTAAATACATAGTAGATGAATGGTGAATACATGATGTAATGTCTGGTTATTACAAAAGTAATGATTGCCAGTAATTGCAATGGTAACTTTTCTGCCATTTGTGCTCAAGCAATACCAATGTTACTATTTTTAACGGTCCTTCATTGAATTTGATGCCTTAATGAATCTAAAATAGAGCGTTCATTGGAGACATAATGACAAACTACATCGTACATTCATGTACAGTCAGAGACATGGGCCAGTGAGAATTACTCAGCAACCATTAACACAAATACATGTATATCACATACCACTGCATTACTGCATAATGTCAATACTTCCTTTTGTCTTTTTAAAAATACGGCAATATCCATGGAACAAACTGTTTCTTGATTATGAGTTGTTCAATGTACTAAATCAGAGAGAAACAGATGATAGTTTGACTTGTACCAGTTGTAACTCTAGTTGTACATGTACCTTCAAAAAATTAAAATTATTATGTTAAAACATGTGCATCTATTATACCATTAACAGAAGGGGCAACTATTCTATTGAAATCCTGAGATAGAGAATGCGCTTTTACTTTTACTCTTTGTTACTCTATTTGCACAAGTAGGACCTTTAAACAAATTAATTATAATAAAACCATAATCAATGAACAAATACCATAAGCAGTTTTCACACTTAAAATACAGTTCCACCTCTACCTCTTGTAGCTCTAGTGCCAGCAACACATTTATAAAAAATGATTTAATAAACAAAGAAATCAAAAAATAACAATAACGGAAGAGCAATCTATACTCTTATATCCTTATTAGCATATACACTTTTAACTTTTTGTGTAGGAGAAACAGCAAGAGTAGCATCAATAGCTAAACAAAATGATAATGTTAAAATAGTAATGAATTGTTATGAACAAGCATATGCACCATTATCAGAAATGTCAATAAAAGGATAAAGTGTTGGTATACGATTAACTCAAATTTCTTTAATATCTCCTGTAAATTATTGTCATAGCATAATTTAAAAAATATGAAACCTTAAGTTTCTTTATGACTTTGTTCACCTCATAAAACAGTGCATTCGAATTAAATACAATTAATAAAGCAATACCTGCTTCATATCATTCCTTCAACTTATTAAGCCTTGATCATAACTATTTTCATAATGCATCATATAGATCTCAATCTCCTCTGCTGAAAACACCTTTTCAAACAAACCAATATTGTTAAAGATAACAGTGTCCTACTTGTCCAAACTCGTAGTCAGTTATCATCAACTACAGTAGGATAGATGTAATGAAGTTCAATGGATGCTGCTGTTGGACTACAACGGCAAGTCTTCTGGCAGTAGAGGTTCATTGTATAAATATGTCTCGTAAGAAAAACACTCAGAAGTGCCAGTAGGTATACAACTCTAGATATGACTTCTGTTCTTTATTGCTGCAATGACTTTCCAAAGGCACTTAAAAACTAAACACATGGCAAAAGGTTAATTTGTTATTCTTTGATATGTTACACACTTGCAGGTAGCTTAAGTGCATGTATTTAATTCATTTACCAAAAGCTTTGCTATTCAATAAACATTGATAAGGCCTAAATTTCTTTTCCATGCTAATAATTCATCTTATACAGGTATATACATGTAGTATAAGTAGAGCAAGCATAGACAAAACTACATCAAATACAATTACACTGTATAATACCCACAACATGACTGTAGTACAAAGGCAACACAATAGAACTGTATTGCAAATTCCATGCCTGGTGGTCCCAATGTGCTGTATTCTTGGTTTTCACAATAATTATTCATGGTTTTAATTGAGGATATGAATCATCATTGTATCACGTTGACAAGGGCCACATCCCCTTTTGGGAATAAGCTGTTACAGCCATTGGTCGCAATGGTAAATAATTGCTGTGTTTTTGGCTGCTATAGCTTTGCAGACAACAAAACTTGCTTGATATTCTTCTCTTCTCTATTGAAGAAGAGGAAATTGGACAGAAATCGTTAAGAGATCAAGATGGAACTAAACAAAGCGCAGGAACAATTTTGTCCATAAACAGTTCAATGTAGGTTACTTGCAATAAGGTTTTGATGGTTTAACTGCTTTCTAGACAAATTGTTTTCTTCTGCTTTATAATTTTGCTATGTTACCTGCTGTAACATAGCAAAATTATAAAGCAGAAGAAAACAAAGACAGTAAAGTAATGCCTGGTAATTCAAGGTAAGTGAAGCTGTGAATCTACTCTTAACTGCAGTTTCAACTATAAAAAGTGATGCAACAACCTTAATCATACCACAACATATAGCCTGAGGGAGACTAAAACTGAATCATCTGAAAGTCATCAATCAATGCATAGCAGTGACAAGGAATGATGTTTCAAGTGTTTTGTTATTTACTGATGAATTTGTATCTATTTACCATCTAGTTCTTTCAATTAAATATGTACTGAGTTCAATGAGTGGCCATAAAAGAGGTTAATACTCATGTTTTCTAAAAATTTAACTATTTTTTGTGATGAATATGGGTGGTTTGTGTCTTCAAGACCAGGATGACTTAGTTTCTCAATGTGTCTCCCCTCCTAAAGCAAGTCCAAGCCCTTGCAATAAGTATTTTCCATTGCAATGCATGCATCTTTCCCACAATTGGGCGTAATACTTGTCATCGTGACAGTTTTCAGATTCGTTTCCTCAGGTTATTATGGTTAGTACTCAATGAATAAATTATCTTGAAAACAAAGAATACTAATAGTTTATCAACCAATAGTATATTATAAAGTGAGTGTATATTGACTATTGTCATGTCACTGTTTACCAAGCATTCGATTGAAACTATGACTTCAAGGGGTTAAAACTGATTAAGTAATGTATGCATGTGTAACCTGGCATGTGTGGCCCACAGCTGCCTCTTTCTTGAAAGCATAAGTTCAAAAACTTAAGCTTCTTCAAACATAACATTTTATTCTAGCAATTAAGATTTGACACTTTCAGTGTTTGAGCCACACCCACACACCCTCAGGTGCACCCGGTTCTCGTTTATCAACCAGCCAGTTGTCTGGCGATAGGTCGAGTATTTCCTGGAATTTGTTCAAGGTTTTTGTGGAGGCTTGTTAGTTGTTATCAATAGAGACAGTAGGCAGGGCAAATAGTAGAGTAAGCAATTAATAATCGGCCAACACCAATTTCCGGACACCAAAAGTTTTTTTTTCTGTATTATAGATACTTTTTGTGCTACTGTGCAATACAGTGATAAAGTCAAGTAACTGACTGTTTAAAACATGGACCTCACTTGATGCATGCTTATCTTGTTTGTAAGAAAGATACTAAAATAACATCTAAAAATACATATTACAGACGATAAGATTGTTCGTCGGACGAAGGTTGTCAAAATTATATGCTCCATAATTTTTCTACTTTCTTGTGATGTTCTAATAGTTGCTTGACTCAGCTACTGAAATCATTAGAAGAACTGCTATTTTGCATTTTTATAGATAAAAAATATTATAAGGAAGTCGA
>NW_003548309.1:8446-9679 GCF_000090795.2 Amphimedon queenslandica | reverse complement strand
AGTGTATAGTCATACTTAGTATGGTATTTCATATTATCAAGTATATTGTGTACCAATAGATTTGTTATACCTCCAGTACTTGTACATACTAAACACAACCACTAACCTCACCTCATTAACATCAAATCACTAGGCGAATGTAAAACATTAAGGGGCGAGCAAAACGATCTGACAATTAACATTTCGATTAGCAATATACAATGTCTATATAGACAATGATGTAGTGGCTATTAATGTTGATTGTTGATGTCAATACACTAATGCAGAGTTTGCATGGAAGGAATTTTAGCTTCTAGCTTTGAGTGAAGAATCTCTGCAGTTATATAGATCTAGGATGGAAGATAGTTGGTCTCAGAAGCCAGAAGGAGACTCCATTTGTTGTCTTTGGGTGCGACAAGACCTATTTCTAGCATTTGGACCTCCTTGCTCTTTTCTCCTCCTCAGTCTTGCCCCTTCTCGCGCTCATCACGAAGAAGTCGACGAGTTTCACGAGCATCTTCTTGTGAATTACTCAAGAAGCTTAAGAAGAAGAAGAAGAACTTAAGAAGCTTCAGCTTCTCTTGTTTTTTGAATACTCTTGAACTCCTCTCGTCCAGTGATGACTAAAGTTGCTCTTTGTTTTTGCACGTGGTACTGTAATTATCAAAATTATTATTTTAAAATGTTTGATTATTTTTATAGACGCATAAATAGGGGTGACGTACATGTACAAACAAACAGACATACTCGACTCGACTATGTGGGGCTCGCTTTTGCTCGCCCCAATTAAATATTAGGATTAATTTGACATGTCACACCCATTATTTGTATAGCCACACCCATTATTCATATTTACGCTGACTGATATTATTAGTATTTGTTTATGTATCTAGAACTGGGAGATACTGAAACCAGGAGCAATACCTAATGAGGGACTGTGGCCTATGGAAAGATATGATCATGCTAGTGCTATTATCAATGGTGACTCTACCTCACCTACACTAGTAGTGATTGGTGGAAAGAATAAGAAGAATCAACTAGTTAATGAATGTTTGTTATTTGATAGTATCACTACTGGTCAGTACAGTTGTAGGAAGGTATGTGTGTGTATAGTATTGTAATGATGTGTGTGTGTGTATAGTTAGGTCAGTTGAGAGTATGACACTAGTACTGATGTATATTGATGATAGATTAGTAATTGTTAGTGTGTTCAGTAGATAACACTATCACTGATGAGACATTAACAATACAATA
>NW_003548309.1:6022-7713 GCF_000090795.2 Amphimedon queenslandica | reverse complement strand
ACATTAAATAATGTGCCACTCATTTTTATAGTATGTACATTATTTGTAAATTTCAGTTCCTAATATGACGTACATTTTCCATTCATTTTGTATACTGTACACACTACAATACCACTGTATGTGTGGGTGTGTATTTACAACCACTATAAATGATACCATTAGTTTATAAATTAAATAAATTAATTTATAAATATATAATGTATCTTATTGTGTCTCAGTATATAGTGAAGCTGGTGAGTGGATAGTACAGTCAGTACTGGATGGTAATGATCTCACTAGTAAGAACTATCAAGAAAAGTATCAATTGTACAGCAAGACGAGAACATGGTGGATGGATCAGCTAATAGAATATCCAACAGAGAGGGAAATGAAGCTTCAGAGATATATACAATCTTTACATCAAGACCTACAAGTGGCTCATGAGAACAAAGTATCACTACAGGAGGCACTGGTTGAGGCCAATAAACAAGGTATATAGGATACTACACACACACACACACACACACACACACACACACACACACGCACACACACACACACACACTTTAACTGTACTAACTGATTACTATTATGTAGTATTGTGTGGTTATTGGTAGTGTGAGTGTGTGTATTAGTACTGGTTTACATTATGATGCTAGTGGATTAGACAATGTTGAGTATGGAAATAGTATTCTGTACTCAATATAGGTCAAATTGTGGATGCATTAGAAATAATGAGATTCATGTAGAGTGAGCTCTGCTTACCATATATGGTATGATTAGCAATAATCATAGTACATGTATTTATGGGCTACTGTACATGCAGTGCAAATTTGTATAAGCAAGAAATAATATTGAATATGATTATCTAAAGGCGGATTTACAATATGACATTAGGCCAGCGTACCGTCAATTTTTAATCAAAAACGTGGGCGATTTGACCTTTTGACGCATGCTTTCCGTTGGAATAGAACCAGATTCTATTCCAGCGTCAACGTAACATCAGGACTAGCGTAATATTGTAAATCCGCCTTTATGGTTTGTACATTGGTTGAACCAGTCTTTGGTGTGTATATATTATCTGTATATTCTGTTGTGTTATTATGCATATACTGATTACTCTCTTCTTTTATATTATTATTCAGTTAAAGGTGATGATAGTAATGATATTATGAGCAGTGTATTAGAAAAGATGAGACAAGAACAGGAAAAGTTGATTGAAGAGAAACAGATTATTACTGGTTAGTGTATCATCAGTACATAATATTAGATGAGAGAATATTCTATTAATGTATAGAGGACAATGAGAAACTGAAACTCAAGATTGCTGATATCAAGGAACAATATCTCAAAGAGAAACAGATCATTACTGGTTAGTGTATCATCATCAATCAATAATAATTATTAATATTCTATTAATTTATGGACCATAAAGAAAAGGACTTGCTAATAGCAAAACTAGTGAAAGAAAAACAAGAGAGAAGGAAAGTGACTAGTTCCATTGGACTACAATTTAATTACCTGATCCCTTCAATGGGTAAGAGTATTATTGTGTGATTGACTGAGTGTATACAATTGTGTGTGTACTCACTGTATATATTTTGTATAATTGACAGATAAATTGGATTGTCTGAGTGATGTCCAGGTAGCAGAGAGGAAGCTGTTTTTAATTCAAGGAGACAAACCTCAACTGATGAATTGGGAGAATTATG
>NW_003548309.1:0-1416 GCF_000090795.2 Amphimedon queenslandica | reverse complement strand
TAGTTCTTCTAGTCCGTTCAGTCCTAGCCAGTAGATGCTGTCCAGGTCCAGGGTCCCCGCCTCTTTCCCAGTAAAGAGAAAGGAGCTTTTGCTTGTCCCTTGTCTTTCCCACTGGGAGAACTGCCCAGGGATTTGGAGTTTCTTGAGCTGTTTGGCAAGAGAAGTTGTCATCTTTTTTCCCTTTGGCCTACACGTGGCTTCAGAAAATACTGAGTTAATACGGAGAATCACTCCGGATAGGACAACCACGTGTAATCATGTGTCTATCTTTATTAAATTTGTTTTTTAATTTATCAATCATCATCACTGCCTGAGGAAGAGTCTATGCTACTATTCACAATTTTAGCTTTCAGTTGTGATAATAAAAATTGTCTTGTATTTTCTGTTAGTCTCTCAATAAACTCCTTATATTCTGTATCAGGCAATCCATCAAAAACGTTCCTACAAAAAAAAAATTTTTAATTTGCAATACTGTACACAATAGAGGATATGTGTGCTAAGTATATTCATTGCAAAATAAATGTATTCATTGCATACCGTAATAACTTTCAAGAAAAAAAATTAGTTCGTTGGACGTCAAATTTCCATTGGCAGCAATGGAGAAACGATAGAAAAAGGCTTGGTACCTGGAAACCGCTCTGTATTTCTTGATAGCAATCTTTCAGGTGACTACTAGACCCCATTAGATCCTCAGGATGCTTTCTAAGCTTCCGAAAAAGGCCTCAAGAAGGTAGCAAGGCAAGAAAATGTGTTTTCCCCCATTGAACTCTTAATAAACTTGACGTCCAACATGGCGGCCAATTTACTGTGTGGGTTGGATATACGATTCTTAAAAGCTATGAATATACTTAGAACGCATATCCTCTATAGTACAAAATTTTGAAGTCAAAATAATAATAATTTGTAATGGCGCCACCTTTATCCTAACCTTTCTGATTTCAATTTTTCTAAACGATTTCTGACTATTCTCTCAATCCAATGTCTTGTACTAACTGGAAGTTGAACTGATTCATTGTCCATTGGATCAGGGTCTTTTGTCATGCTGTACACTACTGTAGATGGGTACTGTCTCACTGGAATCTTTTGGATTAAACTGGTTGACTAATAATAAAAAATATGAATAAAAATATTTTAGCAATGCATTGAAATGCAAGCCTTAAAATGAGTGAATTACAGTATAAGCAGTAATTTTTGTGGGTCCTATACTTCGTGAGATCAGGGATATAATAGACTAACGTAACCGGGATTGGCAACGGGATCATGTGAGCGCATCATTTGTGTATAAAAACTTTTTGCAGCCTCTGTTATGATTTTCAAGATGGCGACTGTCAATGTCTGGAGTATGAAGTTGCTCTTTTCTCTTTTAAAAATGTATTTAGCTTTATGAAAAATCTACTGCAAAGTTATAATGGCGGC
>NW_003548308.1:5527-9682 GCF_000090795.2 Amphimedon queenslandica | reverse complement strand
CTTCATTATCTTCCTGCTCTCATTGCCACACCATTGGCCTGCTGTCATTCCCACACCATCGCCCTCTCACTACCTCACTATCTCTCTGCTTTTATGGCCACACAATCTTCCAGTTTTTATTGCCACAGCATCTCACAGCTCTCACTGCCACACCATCTCCCTTTTCTCACTGACACAGTCTTCCTGTTCTACTTGCCAAAGAAGGAACAAGTAGTGTGAATTTAGTACTACATAAAATATTTTAATTCCGAAACGATATGATTAAAACTCACTCTCATCTGTCACTTTTGTTATAAACTGGACATTAAAAGTGAGAAAAAAAAACAGATAGTGAAAACTGAGTAGTACGTAAAACTGTTAAGAAAGCAATTTGAAATGTTTATAACTAAGCTTTGTCAGTCACTTTATGCATTTTACGCTATTTTAATGAGATTGAGAAAAGAAAAATATGAACTTTTGAAGAAAATATTTTTCAGAATCCAACCTTGCAGGATAACTCAGTCTGACAAGTGACTTCTCGTATTATTAACTATGCTATGACACTCAGAAAAGTAAGAACAAATACTAAAATATAAGTAGTGCATAAACATCATTTCAAAACAAAACTTTCATGTAAAAATTAAGTTCGATCAGTCAATTCAATCGAAACTATACTTTGAAACTTAAAAAAGAAGTAACAAATAGTGAGAAGTGTGTAATACATGAAACATCATTTATAACCAAACTTAAATGATAAGAATTTAGTCTGTTTAGTCACTCCTGGTATAACCTGTACTATGAGAGAGACTGAGAAAAGAAGGAACAAATAGCAGAAAGCAGTACATAAAACATCACTTTAAACCAATTTATATATTCATTTATTTATTTATTAATTTTATAGCTTTACAGCGTTTTAAACAATACTATAAAAATTGACCAGAAATAAATAGTTAACACTAAAAAACACTACCAATCATCTCAGAATCAACCTTTAAATTTAAAAAACCGTCGGTTTATGTAATTCTGGTATTATATTTACTATGAAAGTAAGAAATGAACGAACAAAATTACTGAAAGTTATGAGTACATGAATTATTATAAAACCAAACGTAACTGATACAATGTGGTCAAATGAGTCATTTCAGGTATATAATGAAGAAAAGAAACATACACATTGTTTTAGAATTAACTTCAAATGATAGAAAATGTCAGATCCATCTCTTCTTGTGTTTAAAATCATACTATGAAACTATAGAAAGAAACAAATGGTAAGAAGTACTACATGATAAAACATCATTTTAAACCAATACTAAATGATGAAACTGAGTCAGATGAGTCACTCCTGGTTCAAGTTATACAATGAAAGTGAGAAAAGAAGAAACCAATGCTAAAAACTAGTGCAGGAAACAATTTTAAGCAAAACCTAAAAAGTAAATCTCACCAGTCAATTTTGAAACAATACTAGTACATAAATTTTTAAAACCAATTTCAATAATAAGAACTCATTTGATCAGTCACTTCTAGCATTTGAAAGAAAATAAAACTGAAAAAGGCAAAATAGTGAGGACTATCAACATAATCAGAATCAACCTTAAGCAATAGGTACACCGTCTGGTCAGTCAATTCTGGTATTTTAAACTATACTTTTAAAATGACAAAAGAAAAGCAAATACTGAAAATTGAGTAGTACATGAAACTTATATTTTAAAACCAAACAAAAAAATAGAAACTATATCTGGTAACTTTTCATATAAACTATTCTATGTATTCAAGAAAAAAAAACAAGTAGTAAGTCAGTACAACATAAAAGAACATTTAAAAAGCCAACATCAATTATTAAGTAACTCCTAGTGATTTAAACTACACTGTGAAACTTAGAAAAAGTATACAAAATGTCAATTGTTACTAGGACATTAAACATCATTTTAAAAAAGAACTCAAATGATAAGAACTGTCTGATGAGTCACTTTTGCTAAAAGCTTAATTAGAAAATAATAGTAAGAAGTTAGTAATACATAATTCATCACTTGCAACCATTTTCAAATCATAAGAACTTAGTCTGATCAGTCACTCATAGTATTTTAAACTATACAATAAAAGCAAGAGAAGAAGAAGCAAATACTGAAAAATAAAAACAATTTTAAAACCAAACAAAGCGGATAAAAACTAAATCTGTTACTCATTCCTGGTATAAACTATACTATGTAACTGAAACAAGAAAAAACAAGAAATGAGAAGTCTGTAGAACATGAATCATGTCAGAAGCCAATCTTAAATTATAAAACTCAATCTGATCACTGCTGTTATATGGAACTACACTATGAAACTGGGAAAACAGGGAATAAGTTGTCAAGAGAGTCAGACATAGAAAACTTTAAATGGTAAAACTAGGTCTGATCAGTCACTCCTAGTACACACCATTATATAACTGACTTTAAATGACAAAAACTCATTTTGATGAGTCACTTTAACTATAAGCTTTAAACTACATAAGTTACCAAAGAAGAAACAAGTAGTTACGAATATGTAATAGTACATGAAACATCACTTTATAACCAATTTTAAGTGATCAAAACTTCATTTGATTAGTCTTTTCAGTTATTTTTAATGTAGCAATGAAACTTAAAAAAAGAAGAAACAAATAGAGAAATTAGTAGTACGTAAAATATATAAAACCAAACAAAAAGGAAAAACACTAAGTCTGATTTGTTACTCTGTGTATGCACTTTGAAACAGAAAAAACAGTGATAAGTCATCACATGTGTAATGTTTGAAAAACCTCAAATAATAACTCAATCTGAACACTCACTATGAAACTGAGAAAAGAGGATACAAATACTCAAGAGTACAAAAAAAATCATATTAAAAACAAACTCCATTGATAGAAACTCAGTCTCAAAAGTCACTTCCGTTATAAACTATACTATGAAAGTGAAATAAGAATAAACAAATACTAAGATTTGATAGAACATAAAACATTTTAGATTCAACATCAAATAAATTGAAATGTCTGATTAGTTATTTCTGTTATTTTAGAATGTAGCTTGAAACTCAAAAAAAGTAAGGACTAAAAAATGAGTGTTAAAAAAACATCTTAAATCATAAGAACTCCATCAGACCAGTCAGTCTGATCAGATATTTTTTGTTTCTTCCTCCCTCAAATTCATTAAATAGCGTTAGATGCATGAAGTGACTGATAAAACAACAATTTAAGTTGGTTTTATGTTTCATGTACCTACTGATTTCTCACTATCTGGTTCTTCCTTTCTAACTTCTTTTGTAAAGTTTACTGATCAGACTGAGTTCTTATCACTTCATTTTGGTATTAAAATATTTCCAGTACAATTGGATTCTCACAATTTGACTCGTCTTATCTTCCTTTTGTTTCTTTTCTTCTTGTAAGGCAAATGCTGAGGCATGGAGAACAGACAGATGGAAGAATGTGTCAGTGAGAATAGGGAGATGGTGTGGCAGTAATAAAAGTGAGGTGGTGTGGCAATGAAAACAGGGCAATAATGGCCTTGAAAGGAGGGATATAGTGAGTGTTGGGAGATAATGTGGCAATGAGAGCAAGCAAAAGGTGGAGAATTATGAGCAGGGAGAAAATAGAGACAGTGATAGCAGGGAGATGGTGTGGTAGTGAGATTAGGGACGTGGTGTTGCAATGACAGCAGGGAGGTAATGTGGTAGTGTAAGCAGGCAGTTAATGCAGCATTAAGAGCTGGGACTCAGTGTGGCAGTGAGAGCAGAGAGATGGTAAGGCACCGAAAGTAGAAAGTTGGTGTGACAGTGAAAGCAGGGAGATTGTGAGGCATTGTGAGCAGGGAGATCATGCGTTTATGAGAGCAGTGAGATCCTGTTCAGTAAAAACATGAAGTTGGTGTGGCACGGAGATGGTATGGCAGTGACAAAATTGAGATGCCAAGACACTAAAAGCAGGGAGTTGATGCTGCAGTGAGAACAGATTGATGGTGAGGCAGTGGAAAGTAAGATGTGGTGTGGCTGTGATGGCGTGGAGTTGGTATGGCAGAGAGAATTGTGAGGCAGTGAGATTAGAAAAATGGTGTGGCAGCTAAGAGCAGTGAGATAGCTTGGCAATGAGAGCTGGGAGGTTCACTAGTGTCAGTGAGAGCAAAAAAATGGTGTTGCAGTGACAGCAAGAAGTGGGTGTGGCAG
>NW_003548308.1:4511-5517 GCF_000090795.2 Amphimedon queenslandica | reverse complement strand
CAGCAATGAGAACATGGGGATGGCGTGCCTATGAGGGCAGGGAGATAGTAAGGCAGTGAGAGCACGTGGAACTAATAACTGGTTAGCCACCATTTTGTCCCTCAATTTAGCTATATCTCAATTCCTGTGGGTGTGTCAAATCGGGTAGGTTGGATAAATAATAGTAATTATTAATCCAACCATAAACTTTTAATGTGTGCTACAATAGTCACAAATGAACACTGTCATTACAATCTGATTTAGTATTGTTACGGCAATTAGTATGCAACCAAATGTAGCACTGGATGCAGTCAATGATATCTAATCTGGTTGAGTCCTCTCCTTAAAAACAAACACCACTGTATTGCACTTGTTTGTTGTCCAGTGCATACTCCTTTTTTATTTCTTGTAGATTTCGACCACTGTTTTTTTGTTTCTTTTTCTTTCTTGAATGAAACTGTAATTGTTTTTAACAACCTTGGGGCGTAGCCCCCAGGTCGTTCCGATAATTGATGTCACCGTTGCGCTATCTATATATATTTATTTATTTATTTGTATGCCCACACTTACATTTTTTCTATACACGTATTGGAGAAATAACAAGCCTTAGCAACCATCCGCCCACGCTCCTTTACGTAGTGGGTTTGGCCACGGCAAACAAAATGGCGGCTTACACATGGGACAAAGTTAATGGCTTTCTAACAGCAAGAGAGCATAGAGATACTGTCTAAAGACTTCTCTAGAAGCATTATAAGGTAGAGAGAACCTCTATAAGTCTTAATAATGACAAAGTTGTACTGCAAGGTGGTGAAATCAATGACAGGAATATTTTTAACCTGTTACGCTTGTTTGTTTAACAGATTTGTAGGACATTTAACAGGAAGAAAAGATGACCTTGAAGATTCACTGCAGTACTTTGGAAAGGTTATCATGCAATTAATAGCTATAGTTTTGTGTCTATGCAGTTGCAATGGCTTTAGAGTCATCGACTGAATAACAAGTGATTGAAGCTCCCTCAGTTTGTCCT
>NW_003548308.1:0-2058 GCF_000090795.2 Amphimedon queenslandica | reverse complement strand
GATTTACACTCTGTCAGTAAGCAACACCCAAATTTTTAACACGCTTCAGTGTAGAATAACACTCCTTTTAACGGTGTACTCAAGTCTCACTATGTTTTACCTTTTTCATTTTTATAGTATAGTATAATTATACTAGACCAGACTAAGTTTTATTACTTGTGTTTGGCTTTAGAATGTTTTAATATGTAGTACTGACTTCTCACTAGTTGTCTCTTCTTTGTTCAGTTTTATAATATGGTTTTAATGTACCAGAAGTGACTTATCAAACTGAGTTCTAATCACTTGATGATAGTTATTGATATGATACTTTGTTTTACTGGCTTCTCAGCATTCATTTTTTCTTTTCTCAGCTTAGGTTATGCCAGGAGTGATAGATCAGACTTAAATGTAAGTTTCATTTTAAATCCATGTTTTAGGTATTAGCCATGTTCCAGTATTTGTTTCCTTCTCTTCTTAATTATAGTTTAAAATACCAGAAGTGACGGTTTACATTGAGTTCTCATGATTTGAGATTTGTCTTTGAGATGTTTCATATTTTACTGATTTCGTTTCTCAGAATTTGTTACTTCTTTTCTCAGAGTCATAGTATAGTTTAAAATAACTGATTGGACTGAGTTACTTCTGACATTTCACTATTTGTTTTCTTTTTCACTTTCATAGTAAAGTTTATATAACAATAAGTGACTGATGAGAGCGAGTTCTTTACATTAAAAATTTTTCAAGCACTATTCCTCACAATTCTTTTGTCCATTAATTTTATTGTATATTTTAAAATACTAAAAGTGACTGATAATATTTTGTTCTTGTCTCTTGAGGTTGGTTTTTGATATTGTGTCATGTTTTACGCACTTTCTTCTTCTTTTCTCTGTTTCATAGTAAAGTTTATGTTACCAGTAGCAAGAGTGGACAATTATTCAGTGAGAGTGTCTAACCTGCCTATATACTGAGATACCACAGCGCGTATGTTTACATCTGTTTTTTCCAAGCATACAGATATAATCCCAATAATCTTCAAAATTATGGGTGTGGTTAATAAAATGGCTCTTGAAGCATGCAGGCAACTTTACGACTTATATCTCCACTCTGAGGATCTGTAGTGCGAGAAACAAGCAGGAGCAGAAAGGAATATGTTCTAATGGTTGGCTATTTCTTTTTTGCAGCTTTTTGACTTGGAATGAATATAAGGTTGCAGAATTCCTACTTGGTGCTAAGCACCATGCTATGTAAACATACGCACTGTGGTATCACAGAATATAGGCATGTTGGACATCCTCCCTAAATAATTATCCACTCTTGCCAGTAGTAAATGATGAGATTGAGTTAAATATTAGCATTTGAAATTTTTGTTAAGATGATGCTTTATGTGCTACTCACTTTTCACTGTTTCTAAAGTTTACACCAGGAGTGACTGATCTGACAGAGAGTTTTACACCTAAAATTATCAAAAGAAAATGTTTCATTACTTGTTTCTTTTTTCAGTTTAATAGTATGGTTGAAAACACAAGAAAAGACTGATCAGATCAAGTCCTTATCATTGGAAGTTGATTTGAAAACAATGTGTATATGTTTCAGTTCTTAGTTTTAAGTATGGTTTATACCAGAAACGACTGATTTGACTCAGGTTTTAGTGTTGTTTGGTTTTGTAATGATCGTATTTTCTAATATTTAATTTTTCTTTTCTTATTTTCATAGTAAATAAAATACCAGAAATATGTAATCAGACTGATTCTTTGTATTTAGAGGTTCATTGTGAAATAATTTGTTGTTTTTCTAAGTTTATACTAATTATTTTTTTCTTGTCAGTTTTATAGTGTAGTTTAAAATTCCAGAAGTGACTGATGTGACGAAGTCTATCATTTAAAGTTGGTTTTAAAATGATGTTTTATGTACTGCTTCTTACTATCCGTTTCTTCTTTTCTTACTCTCTCATGGTATAGTTTATACCATGAGTGACTAAAAACAATGAATTCTTATCATTGAAATTTGGTTATAAAATGATGTTTGATGTACTACATATTTCTTATTATTTGCTACTTAGTTCTAAGTTTCATAGCATTG
>NW_003548307.1:5591-9693 GCF_000090795.2 Amphimedon queenslandica | reverse complement strand
ATGTGGCTATATTAATGTATTCAAAAATTAATTTATCTACTGTTGTAAATGGGAATAATGCCAAGTGTATCTTGAATTAAATAAAGTTGACATTTCCTTAAGAAGTCTTAGTAGAATAAACTGATAGAATAAATACTCTTCGATGTTGCTTGACCTGACTTCCTCTCTCTTTCTCTCTCTCTCTCTCTCATTAGTTGATCCTAATAATGGTGCTGCTTGGGGCGAATGGACATCTTGTTCGGCTACTTGTAGAACTGGCCAAAGAACCAGATCAAGGAATTGCGGTCACTCTGATCTGAGCCAGTGCCAAACTGAAACTGAAGATTGTAATAGCCAAGATTGTCCCAATCCACTAAGAGGTAGGTAGCATATGCAAAAGTTTGAAAAAAAACCATGTACTATATCATAGTCCATACATTTTCTGATACATTTTCTTGTTTATGTATAAAGTTTGCAATAAAATTGGAATTTTTGGAAGTTTTACAAAGAGCATGTATATGTACACATGCAATCAATCGTACACATATATTTCCTAATGGATCAAGTCCAAACCATTACTCATTGAAATAAGATACTAATTTTTCTCTCTTTCTCTCTTTATAGGTTTAAAAAGTTTGGGTTGCTACGCAGTCCCAGCTGTGATGACAGAATTGAAACTACCGGTATTGGAAAACCTCACCCCAGACCTCTCTGACAGTGCCATCACTTGCGAAAAAGCAGTTGAGAAATGCAGTATGGGTGCCCTCTACTTCAACTACAAAGCCTTCGTGTCAGGCTGGGATTCTGCATCTCTGGCTCTAACAGGACGGAGGCCTATACTCAGTTCGAAGGATACTTCTGTAGAGATGGGAAAGGCGAAAATTTTGATCAATTCTTGTTAATGGACGTTTACGAAATAGAACAGCCCCAGGCATATTCAGATGCTCTTCAAGAAGTCCTTTACTCATCCACAATAGTCAGACCTTCGTCCACTGTATCTACGCATTCAACCACTTACAAAGTTGAGGCTACCAATAAGCCTCCAGATTCATTCCCAAGCTCATCATTTATTGCAGTTCCCAGCATCGTGTCTCTTTGCGTAGCTTTGCTGGCTGCATGTACTTGCAATTGTTTTCTTTTAAAGCTAATGCATAAACAGTTTAACTTTCATCTCTGCTGTAGCTTCCATTACTGCTGTTGACTTTTATTTATTACGTAATGTATATATATGATCATGTTGTTCTTGTGTTTGCCTCATTTATTTATTGCCATTATTGTCGATGTTGTTATTACATTTTAGTGGATTTATGTTTCAATTTCATTATTATAAATACAGTTTAGCCCTTGGCCTCGGTTTCAGATATTACTGGTTGGATAGCAACCCTTGGCTTCACCTCGGACTGCTAACCAACTAGTAACACCCAAAACCAAGGCCAAGGGTCTGCTGTCACAATTAGCAGACCTCACAGCTTCTTTGATCTACATCAGTAATATACTTTATAATAATAATAAAATTCTATATATATTATTATACACACACACACACAATAATAATAAACAAAATTTTGAACAAAAATTAATGATGGTTATTTCCAAAGTTTAATAATACCGTCACAAGAGGCACTGATGATAAACTGTTGCGTTAAATTCTGTGGACTTTTATACGGAATGACAGCTAAGGAAGTGATACAGTCAACATGTGACATCACATGTGATTCGGTTGAATCATCTCCACCCATTGACCCGCCCCCTCCCCCTCCTTCTCCTCCTCTTGATGCTGTTTTTAACTCTCTCAAAACTTCGACTCCTTCAATGACTTGAGAACTAAAAATTAGAATGTACAATTATACATTAAAAATAAGCAAATTATTATGAAAATAAAGAAGTAGGTCCAAGTCATTTTTTGGCCAAAAGCCCAATTTTTGAGCAACTTTAAAAATTCGTAAAAAATCCAAATTTGATCGGAATCACCTCAAACTTTCTACAAAACATAAGAACATGTATATGTATCAGAAAATGTTATAAAAATTGAGAATTCTCTACTTGACATTTTTGGCAAAATTTGGCCAATGCCCCTGTTACAGGGACTTTGGCCCAATTTTTGAGCAACTTTAAAAATTTGTAAAAATCCAAATTTGATTGGAATTAGCTTAAACTTTCTACACAACATAAAAAATGTATATGCATTAGAAAATGCTATAAAAATTGAGAATTTTCTACTTGACATTTTTGGCAAAAATTGGCTGATGCCCCTGTACTATAGTACAGGGAATTTGACCCAATTTTTGAGCAACTTTAAAAATTCGTAAAAAATCCAAATTTGATCGGAATCACCTCAAACTTTCTACACAACATAAAAACATGTATATGTATCAGAAAATATTATAAAAAACTAAGAATTCTCAACTTGACGTTTTTGGCGAAATTTGGCCAACACCCCTGTACTATAGCACAGGGACTTTGACCCAATTTTTTAACAACTTTAAAAATTCGTAAAAAATTCAAATTCGATTGGAATCACTTCAAACTTTCTACACAACATAAGAACATGTATATGCATTAAAAAATGTTATAAAAATTGAGAATTCTTTACTTGACATTTTTGACAAAAATTGGCTGATGCCCTTGTACTACATGTTATATATAGTACATAGACTTTTGTCAAGTTTCATGAAAAATCATTCTCGATTAAAATCAGCTCTACTTGCATACATGTACATGTATGTACAGTTTATGATGTACCTATAAGATATGTCAATTTTAACAGGAATGCTCATACATATTATACTGTGCAGTACTATATATTCCACACAGTGCTACATTTTCCTACCATGCAGTTATTGGAAGTTATAGCACTGGCGGTGCCTTTGATCCGCCCACGCACCATACTACAAAGCAGCTATGACGAGGAAGTAGTTTTTATTACTAAAGCCATAAGAGGTGAATAACTGGGAGATGCATTGGATGGTAGTGGTGGGCGATACTGTATTTTTTGGATTCGATACGATACTGAGTATTTTCATTCTGGTATCGATACTATTCGATATGATACTAACCACACCCTTTATTAATTAATTTCAGTTAATTCACCACAAATAATGGATACAAACGTGCTTAAAATTAATTAATTAAGGCGTGGTTAGACGTGTGGTCTCAGTATCGATACTGCTGCTCTTAAATTTTCGATACCGATACTACTCGATACTGGCCCAGTATCGGTTGTATCGATACTATTTGGATAGTATCGCCCACCACTATTGGATGGCACTTGTAGTACTTATAGTAGATATAGTTATCATAAGCAGCACACATTTTGGACACCTGCAGGTATCGGGAGGACTACAGAATAGTGAGCACGCTATACAGTGGCTAAAGCAATGGATGGATTAATCAGTGAGACATCTAGTTCATCCACAGATGATGAGTATAGTTATCCCACTGCCTCTGCTCTTAAGCCTCAAAGGCTTTGGTGTAGTTGCAAGACAGCCTGTGTTCATGGGAAAGGCAAAGGAGCATGTCCATGTAAGGCAGCTGGTATGTTGTGTATAGAAGATTATTGCTCATGTGGAAAGAAATCTTGTAAGAATAATAAAGTAAGAGAGTCTTATTATTAGTTTTTTATGTATTAATTGTTTTAGTGTATAGTTCCAGCAAAGATTGCACGTGCTCTGCTATCACTGATATCACACTGCTGCACATTAAATAAATGAGTGTGCTATTTATAATATCACACTGCGATATTGGTGGAAGTGTTCTGTGGGTTTTATCACAACTGTTAGGCCTTTGATCTTTGCTGCAACTATACATTAATATTTTTTATTACTGGGACCATAAAGACAAATAACTAGGGAGGGCTTGTGTATCAAATATCAACCCATCTATGTATACTACATACACCCATGCATACCCATGATACCTGCCAGACAGGTCAATATCTTATTTGTACTATACATTTTAGCATTTATACTACATCTTATGTATATATGAGCAATGCTTAACCACAATCGGCCATAGTACAATGATTGATTCACTTGTCAAATCACCTTGTCAAAAC
Organism: Amphimedon queenslandica; assembly: GCF_000090795.2. Classification (NCBI taxonomy): domain Eukaryota; kingdom Metazoa; phylum Porifera; class Demospongiae; order Haplosclerida; family Niphatidae; genus Amphimedon; species Amphimedon queenslandica. The sequence continues at coordinate 5,660 of NW_003548307.1, read as the reverse complement.
AAGTACCTATATTTTTGTATACCTGCAGAAACTCAGAGCATTACGACGAAAGGTTAAAATTAAAGAAAC
>NW_003548307.1:0-4791 GCF_000090795.2 Amphimedon queenslandica | reverse complement strand
GAAATTCAACAAAATGAATCATTACACATGGATAAAAAAAGGTATAAGCAGTAGATGGATGACTAAATATAAAAAGGAGGGCTATGATGGATTAATTGTCTTCACAGTTGTTACCAGAGAGCTGCTTCCTCCAAAAAAAAGTCCAGAACAAGAAAAACCTGATCAACAGACGTATGCTTTAATGTTAGAACAAAGGCTCCTGCACTACTACTGCATTGAAAATTATGATTCCCGGATAGTAAATCCTAGTTTCAGCGAAGGCAGGAAAAGCAAAAAAAGCAATGAAGAAGAAGATGATGATCATGCACCACACAGCGGTCATCCACTGTATATTGCTGTTAAATTTAAGAAAGAAAATGACTTTTAACTGAAGAATTCAGAAAAATCACACTAGATACTTAAACTAATACTTAACATTTTGTACCAAACTTTCATTTTTAATAAATAAAAGCGACTTTTTGAAAATTTAAATGCATATCCAGGAATGAGCAGCAAATACCCAAAACCTATTGCTAAATGTATATCTACATGTACACATGACATGTACATGTATAGTATATGCACACAAAATGTGTACCATAACAGAGATCGCCAACTATACAATAAAGCTCTCATTCAATTGTGTTTACCTGAGTCCTATTTTCTTGCTATAACTTTATACTTACTAGTTCTATTGTAAAATACCTGTACCAATGCATTCCTCTCCTTTCACTGCATCTATTGCAATACTTAAGAAGTAGCTGTAGTTTTTGTGCTTATAGTTAATGCAGAAAGTACAGCCACACTTTTCACAATATTATTGCATTGTGTTAATTATTGGGTTGGGTCAGTATATAATGACTTCCTGGGCTCAGGTGAATGCAAAATGGACTTTACTGTAATTTCTCTAAAAATTCGTCATCACTGTTTTGGGACAGGTAATTTTCAAAATAAAATTTTAGACGTCAAACGAAAATAATTAAGCCAAAATAATTATTTTTGACAAATTTAGAGGCAGCATGGTGGTATGTCAGTGCGTAATGAAAGTCTGCCAAGTTGCTGTTTACCTGCCACTCCATTAGAACACATGGAGAGGACATTTTTGGTGACAAATAATTAGAATACTTTAGGTACTATTTCTCCCAAATAATTATTTATTTTCAAAATTAGAGTACCAAATTTTTAGAGAAATTACGGTAATAGCTCTTTTTGTCCCTAGATCTTGGGTTTTTCCCTGAACACTGCTGCACATGCATATACATGTAATAAAAGATCCTCTAAGACATGTATAGCAAATGTACATATATACAATGTACATTATGCAACTGCCAGAGATGCATATTTATAAATATCAATACCTGTTGCAATAAAGCCTCAAGAACATCTAAACTTCTCTCACCAATTTGACTAACCACATCAACAATTGCCTCAAAGAATGCTATATGGAGCTCCCAATTACTCTAATGGGTGTGGTAATTAATGGGCGTGGTCTCTTACTAAATGGGTGTGGCTTACTTTGTCATTCAGAAATGTGATCATATGTGACAATATAACCTCTTTAGCTGGGGATTGAAGAGTAGAAATTTTTGTAGATTGTCATGATTATTTTTTGAGTGATAGTCTTACCTTTTTGAGCTCCAAAGAAAGTGCATAATTTCCCAGCACTGTGGGTTAGGAATGCTCTCTTAACATTCGAATCCTAAAATAATAATAATAATAATAATAATAACTTTTGTCCATTATACATGTATATTGTCAATATTATTAAGTTTGTCTATACATGTACATAATACATAAGGTATATCACTATATATATATATGATATATCACTATTTCTGTTTTCTACAATAATTATACATAAGACGAAAAGGCTTTTGCGTACAGAAAATAAAATCTATTTACAACAACCAGCAGCAACCGTCTGGTTACAATAACCTGTAATACATGTACAAGTACTGTATTGCACATAATTATGCTACACAACTTCACAATTTACTAGAAGATTACAATAAAGAAGTCATTCTAAATCTACATGAACAAATCTCTTAAGAGAGAAAGAGAGAGGTAGAGTGTTCTCAGCCATCATGTAAACAATGAAAACATCTATAGGCTAGCAATATCAACCGTTTATAAAACTTACACAAAATACATGTAAGCCTATTGCACATATTTACATGCAAATAGTACATTTTTATGTTTTAATTGCAAGTTTGCAACACATTTGACTGAGAGTGCTCTAAACTGAACAACATTTAAGGCAGTGTTAATCACACCATGCCTTCATAGTGTATAACATAATGGTACATGTAGCCAATTGATTATAGCCATTATGCAGTTAAAAAGCTATCACATAGGTAATATAGCAGCTATAACGAGGAAGTAGTTCTTATTACTAAAGCCATAAAAGGTGAATAACTGGGAGGTGCTTTGGATGGCACTTGTAGTACTTATAAGTACATGTGGTTATCATAAGCAGCACACATTTTGGACACCTGCAGGTATCGGGAGGACTACAGAATAGTGAGCACACGATACTTTTATAACATAATGGCTGAGAAACCAGATGGATGTAGTTCTACTTGTAATCCTAAAAAAACCTGTTGTTACAGTTCAGGCCGAGGAGCATGCTCATGTAGGGCAGCTGGTGTGCTGTGTACAGATCATTGCCCATGTGGTAAAGAGAGACAGTGTAGCAATAAAGTAAGAGAGTCTTATTTGTCTTATTATTAGTTTTATCATTTTTTGTTACTGAAGCCTATCAGTAAAAAACCCACCACAATTGCCAACTCAGAATCAGATAAAGTACGTGCAATGACTAGGAGAGTAGGCACGGCCATCAGTAAGACAACTACAGAATCTACTTACTTGGCTAAAACAAGTACATATACAATTGCTTCAGCTACCACAGGTGGTGGTTGTAGCTTTGATGACTTAGTACATGGCGAAAAAAACTATGTTTGTGAGGCAAGCTACTTATTAAACCTGAAAGAAGAGCCAAAATATACATCTGATGAGACCGAGGAAAGAGAAAAAGCCAATCAACAAGTAGCAAGGCTAATAAGACATTTGAATGGGATATTCAGTGAGCTTAAAATTCGAGGAAAAACAGTTCAAAAGTTTTATATTGGGAAAACATATGCACCTAAATCACAAAGGAAAGGTGTGGTGTTTAATAATATGGATCCATTTACATTTACAAAAAATGGCATCAGTAGTAGATGGTCGAGTTATTATAAAAGAATGGGGTATGATGGCCTCATAGTCCTTACTGTCGTCACAAAAAATCTGCTACTACCAAAAGAAAGAAGACAAAAATATAAGGACCAAGAGGATTATGCTCTAATGTTGGAACGACGGCTAATAGAATATTATAGATACAACAATGATCCTAGGATAGAAAATCCTACTTTAAAAGAAGGAGGCAAGTCTTCAGTACTATATGCCGGTTATCCAGTTTATGTAGCTGTAAAATTTAAACCTAAATCTACATGTGTAAAACTTAAAAAATAATTGCATTAAATAACTAATAATAATATTTTTTACATAATTTAAATTTTTGTGAAATGTAAATGCAGACGCCCAGCAATGAAACATAAAAAATGTATAAAGCCACTTTACACCTGTCCATTCTTCTATACAGAATCAGGATTGAAACTGGGTTAAGGCTTTTCTACACTGCTGGGGACTTCCATAATGTCCACTGAATCAGTTTAAAACTGGATTGAGTCATTCTAATGGGCATTATCAGTTCGACACTTGATCTTAATGTGCATTATGTTAAACTATGCACCTCATGCAATTAGCTGAACCAGTTCAAACTACACTATACATTGAAGTATGTACAGCATTGAAGTGTATATAGAAATACATAAATGTATGTGTACATGTACATGTAACAGTAATAATACAGACACATAATGCATGTAATTAATTATTGGTATTCATTAAAATGTCGATACCTGTTGCAATAAAGCCTCAAGAACATCTAAACTTCTCTCACCAATTTGACTAACCACATCAACAATTGCCTCAAAGAATGCTATATGGAGCTCCCAATTACTCTAATGGGTGTGGTAATTAATGGGCGTGGTCTCTTACTAAATGGGTGTGGCTTACTTTGTCATTCAGAAATGTGATCATGTGTGATAGTATAACCTCTTTAGCTGATGGGGGATTGAAAGGTAAAATTTTTGTAGATTGTCATACTTATTTTTGAGTGATAGTCTTACCTTTTTGAGCTCCAAAGAAAGTGCATAATTTCCCAGCACTGTGGGTTAGGAATGCTCTCTTAACATTGGAATCCTAAATAATAATAATAATAATAATAATAATAATAATAATAATAATAATAATAACTTTTGTCGATTATACATGTATAATTATTGTCATTATTATTAAGTTTGTCTATACATGTACATAATGCATAAACACAGTTACCGCATCTCTCTCTAACTTAATTCCCAGTTTTCTCTCTCTTTCCTCTCTCCTCTATCACACACTTACATTGTCACTGAGTAGATGTACTACAATTGATTGAAATGTTTCATGTAACTGATGTAACTTATCATTATCATATATATCTGATGAAAGAAAACAAACAAACAAACAAATAAATAAAAATAAATAAATAATATGGTACTTTATTATAACTTGATATTGGTGGTCTATCACTTGACTAGCCATTAATATAACCTTGATAGCTAGCCACACCCACGCAATTAATTCACATTAATACTTGTATCTGTATACATATATGCACATGTACCTGTGGAATAAATCTCATTGACATCACAATAATACAATAATTATGAT
>NW_003548305.1:7966-9701 GCF_000090795.2 Amphimedon queenslandica | reverse complement strand
TTCATTTTATAAAAGCATTACATGCTAAAATTCCATTGCAAGAAAATGACTGATAATTTAAGATCTTGCTAGCAAGCTGGATCTCATCACATCCTTCACGATCTTTGTTCCAAAACCCAGTAAGATCTTGCTGTGATCTTATATAAAATTCTTGCTTATACCTTTCTCATATTATGCAAGATCATGTTGGATCACAGATAATTCTTAGCATCATGATCATACAAGATCACGCATTATCTTTGTTCCAAATACCAAGAAGATCTTGCAAGATCAAACCTAAGATTCATGCATGATCTTAAAAAGAAATCATGTAAGATCTTGCTGAGAATTTTCACAAGGGGGTACAGGGAAAAGGTATACCTTGAGTCTCCATCTCCAGTTCAGTGTAATGAAGTGATTAGTAATTTTAATAATAATCATGAAGGGATTAGCCTCAACTCCTCATCTACATGTACTAATAGTACAGTATCTCTACTATCATCAACTAAACTGCATACACTAAACCTGAGGAGTCTTGAGATACGGTCCACTCCATTAACTAATGATTGTACTCAGTACTTGTGTATACTACTAACTAATAATAAAACAATACAAGAACTAGTCATCAGTCTCTACTCCATTAGTGATAGAGGAGTTACTAATATTTGTCAAGTACTTAAGCACAATTATACACTTACCTCATTAGATCTTAATAATAATCCTCTCATCACTTCTACTAGTGGACAGGCTCTTTCTCACCTCCTTTTCAATAACTTATCACTAGTTGAACTGAATCTAAGGAGTAATTCATTGTCTACTGAGTCGATACTACTCATCCTCCAGTCACTAATGGATAATAAGATTATGAGGAGACTCAGGCTAGACGAGTGACACAAAGGGACTTGTATTATTACTTATCCTAACTATCACCTCATACAAAACAGAGTAGTCTGGAAAAGGTACTAATCACTCTTCATGTGAACTTGCGTTTCTTCAACCAAAACAAGTGACCAATCAAAATACACATGAAAAATTGATGTTATTCTTTTATCATTCCATTATTGTTTGATATACAATATTTTGTAATTTCATGCTAACAAGTAGCGGGTAATTGACTTCTGCTAGTCCTGCCCACAAAAAATGGCAGTCAATCATTTCAATTGTACAAGGTATAATTATAAATGACGTACAGTTAATAATACTAATAATAATACCCCAGTCCTTCATACTGGTATGTTTTGAGTCAGGAGTAACTAACAGAACGAGACAGACTAGACTCATTATGTAACAATAGATCAGTCCTTGATACAGTGGCGGATCTGGGTGTAAGTTAATGGTAGGGCCAGGAAGTGGGTGTGTCCACTTTTCAACCAGTTATTTTATGGTTATGCATCTTTTGGCCATTTTTATGATGGGTTTCAACAATTTCCTCATCTATGCTGTGGTTATAATGCTCTTCAAGCACTTGTAAGTACTCTGGTGTGGCTTGTGGTTTACTTTATCAAAACTTGAGGCAGGGAATTGTTTACATTGCATCTAATGAATCTCATTACTGACTTCTGATGCCCGGGCCATGGCCCGTCTAGGCCCGGGCCCAGATCCGCCACTGCCTTGATACTGGAGAGGTACGCTTTGGTACAAAATTATTGTTAGTCTTAGGATCGTGAAGGAATGGTATTAGTAATTGAGATTGATCAGAGACTGTCTTACCAAATTAAACTAGAAATAATGAGAGAGCACTGAACTACTGAATATC
>NW_003548305.1:2840-4589 GCF_000090795.2 Amphimedon queenslandica | reverse complement strand
TTTAGAATTTTGGCATTTCAAAAATTGGCTTAATTAACTTGAAAAATTGAAGTTGGAATCAGCTTAAACTTTCTACGTAGTATAAAGACATCAATATGTACCAGAAAATGTAATAAAAGTTTAGATTAACTTTGGAGCCATTTTTGGAAAAAACCATGGACTATATATAGCCATAGGTATTTTTTTTCAATGGCACTAACTCAAAAAATTTTTTAGCTCAAACTTTCTACACAAGTACATATTGAATCAGGTAATGTTCATTGAACATTATCTGTCAGTGCTGAATAAAGTTGCAATTTAAGTACAAACTGTACAGTAATAGACTGCACTGCCTAAGACTGGATGAGTTATACAATAATCTAGAAATAGATCTAAAAATAAAAAATTAAATTAAAAAAATTAAAATTAAATTTTACCACCCAGTCATTGTGTCTGTGGGTGTGGCTACCACTGTCCACTAATAGTATTGAAATGGCTAGGAGAAGAAGAATAGGAGCATTGTCCTTAGGTGAGTGAAGTAACTGTCAATAATGATATACTACTACCACTTGTTATACTATAGAGAAGGAGAGACTAGCTGAGATACACGAGGAGCTACTGATCACTGGGTTTACTGAAGGGAAGTGGTTTGAGTTTGGACTGAAACTGGGTCTGAGTCTACAGACACTGAAAACTATTGAAGCAGACTATGGAAGAGCTGGGGCTAGTCGTTGCTTGATGGAATGTCTAGAGAAATGGCTCTCTAGAGCAGATAATGTAACTGGACCATTGTCTTGGATCACACTGGCTAATGGACTACGTAGAATTGGAGAAGTATCATCAGCTGAAAGAATTAGTAAATGTAAGTGATGTATATAATAATGATAATAATAATTAATAATAATAATAATAAGTATATTTGTACATGTACGTTAGGTAGTGAATCTAGTGATGAGATGGTATCAAATTAAAATACAAAAATGAATAATTCTTTTTAGAGCCCAACAATAATTTGTTACTATACAATAGTGTATTAGTGTACTAAAATGAAGCTACTACTACTAATAATGACATCCTTCCTTATTGACACAGTGTCTGATCCAGCTAGTGAGTTATTCCAGCGTTACAGTGTTAGACTGTCTTTAGTGTCCATCAGTGAGGAGTCAGTTGATCTGTTATGTACAGAGAGACTGATATCAAATGAGACCAGGACTAGAGTGGAGAGTGTTGGGGGTTTCCTATTAGGAGACACACTGAGAGAAATACGGACTTCAATAACTGAAGATCATAACAAATTGAGAGCATTAAGAGACATCTTACTGAAATCAGATGAAGCAAAGACTATAGGACAAGACATATTAAAAGAATGTGGTAAGATGATAGTGTAAATCACAATGCACTATACAGGATTGTATTGTAGATACTTTCTTATCTGATACTGTCACTGATCCAAGTGAAACTGACTTGTCTATTGCACCAATATCATCAGGTAAGATACTATTATTAATAATACATTATTATTATGACCACTGATAGTTGAAGAGGTCTTTGTTAGTGAAGTCTACAATTGTCGTTTTGATGAAGTCCGTGTTAAGTTTGGTGACCTACGTCATGAGATAATACAACTAGTAGTGGAGAATGTATCTTCAGCTGATGATATTAAACAGTATCTCTCACGTTGCTTTCCTGAAGTGAAAAAAGAGTTGTCCTCCGTCAGTTCAGTGGAAGAAGTCATGAATATTGTTGAAACTAGATGTAATATTATCAATA
>NW_003548305.1:0-2830 GCF_000090795.2 Amphimedon queenslandica | reverse complement strand
GAGAAAGCATTGAGGACTTTGGGAAAGAGGATTATTGTACGAAGCATTCATCGTGGGAACTCCATCATTATCATCTGTTATGCTCCACATCATTTACTAGCTGCTCTTCTCTTGGAAGCACAAGACAACCTAACAGTCTTGATGAAGGAATTCAGTTTAATTAGACTAACCATTGGCCACTACACTGTCTATGATAAAAGGATCAGATACAAAGTATAAGATACTGTAACTGTATGAGACCTTGTTTAATATTATGTACTGATTATAGGTAATGAATAATGAGTGTCTTGCAGAGGAGATTAAACTAGCTGATGGAGAGGAACAAGAACTGAGGACTTTACTTGATTACAAAGAAGGTGTGTGAGTTGATCTATTACTCAAGTACTGATGTTACTTACTAATGGTATAGGATCAATATTTGAACAAGATAAACAATTAAATATTATCAAAAAAAGAAAAGGTATAATTAGTGAATGATGAAGATTTTTATTAATATATTTTTATTTGTATAGAGTATATTGAAAGGACACTACAGATACCAGGTTTGAACAATCAGTATGATTATCTTATAAATTAAAATTCTTACTTGTCATTACTGTAGAGTCTAAACTGAAAGTGAAGCTACTGACTAGAGAGAATTTGATGAATAGAATATTCAAATCAAAGAAATCAGAGACTCAGTATTTCCAAACCTCTCTCCTAATGAAAGCAGGTACTGACTCTACTGGTATAATCTGTCTATACTACCTCATCACAGGAAGAGAGGAGGCATTAGTGGAGTATATGAAAGAGATTGAGTTACTGCAAGAAAATATATCATTAACTAGTGAACAACTGCTGATGAGTCAAAAGGGAAATATTGAGAGTATGTGATATCATATGTTAGTAATTAAATCATTAACTGATTGATATATTGTATAGAGAAGGATCAATGTACACAATCACTGGATGCACCAACAGCAGAATCTATTTACACAGCATGTATTGGCTATCATGGAATAAGGAGGAGTGATATTTCATTCAGTGAGGGAGAGCAGCTGGAGATATACAACAAGTATGATAGATTTAAATGGTATGGAAGATCCTTGGTGTCTGGTGATTCGGGAGACATTCTTAGCAGTTGTGTTTACTCAATGTTGGAGTCACTTCAATTGTTAGAGTTTATACTGTCAGTGGAAGAAGTGTCCCTTCCTATTCTGCAAAAGATAAGGAATGATTCATCTAGTAATGATGAGAAAGCTTCTCTTTTCTTGGAGACTATTAAAGATGATCCTGTTACGATATCCGCACTGAGGCAAGACAAGGAACAACATGATAAAGGTAATATTTGTGATTATTGTGACAGTCAGTAGAATTATTCTTGAACACAGTAATGTCATGTGTATACATGTATGTATATCTTGTACAATAATTTTTTTATACATGTAATGTTATACATTACATTCCTCTCCCTACATATGTACACACATGTGTGTATGTACATGTATTTTGAGTGAGTGTATTTATTGGATGTAGTGACAACTAGCAAGATGTGTGTGTTTGTATATGCAGATGATGTGAATATGTGTATCATACATGTATGTAAGTATAATCCTTTGGTTAATATTAGGAGTCACTGGGAGAGTGTACTGGTACAGTAACAGGGTAATCCTTACCTCTCCATCTCCAGTTGAGTGTAATGAAATGATTGGTAATATTAATAATAATCATAAGGAGATTCTACTCCACTCATCATCTACTAATAGTACAGTATCTCTACTATCATCAACTAAACTGCATACACTAAACCTGAGGAGACTTGAGATATACCACTCTCCATTGACTAATGATTGTATCCAGTACTTGTGTATACTACTAACCAATAATAAAACAATACAAGAACTAGTCATCAGGGACCACTCCATTAGTGATAGAGGAGTTACTAGTATCTGTCAAGCACTTGAACACAACTCTACACTTACCTCATTAGATCTTAAGAATAATCCACTCATCACTTCTACTAGTGGACAAGTTCTTTCTCACCTCCTCCTCAATAACTCATCACTAGTTGAACTGAATCTAAGGAATAATTCATTGTATACTGAGTCAATACTACTTATCCTCCAGTCACTAATGGATAATAATGGTATAAGGGCATTCGGGCTAGACAAGCGACACGAATGGACTTGTATTAATACTTATCCTAACTATCACCTCATACAAGACAGAGTATACTGGGACTAATCACTCTTCATGTGAACTTGTGTATCTTCACTAAAAGCAGCAACCAATAAGAATACACTATACATAAAAGGCTGATCTGTTAATTTTTTATTAATTTAATAATGCCATTAGTTTCTGATAGTGGTGGGCAATATATCGATATTACATCAATACAAATGATATTTTACAGTATCGAAATTTTGAAGGAATCTAGATCAATGCGTTGATCACGCCCATTTATTAGGGTTAAATAATATTAATAAAAAAATTTTAATGTTAATGGCATATAATAGACACACGTGGATAAACGTGCATGAAAACATCAATGAAAACAGTCAATAATGAGAGGTGTGACTCCATAGGTGTGGTCTAAATATCGTATCAAAACTGTATCGATACTCCCAATATGGGCTGATATCAATCGGTATTGGATCAAATCCATTTTTACCAGTATCGCCCACCACTAGTTTCTGATATATAAAGTGGGTGTGGCACGTCGACCATGTCAATGGTTTCACGAGCCAGTAACTCCAATAATTGAAAGGGGACATCGTCGGAGGGAGATGTAAAAGCTCTTTTAACTCGCCTTTATAATTTCCCACTCCCGCCCCCTCGTAGTATGGGTTTT
>NW_003548303.1:6779-9721 GCF_000090795.2 Amphimedon queenslandica | reverse complement strand
GACATTGTCATGATAACACATTATACTATCTACAATACACTGGACTAATGTTTACTGGTATTCCTAATTTAGTGGATTTCATGCATCAATTATGCTTAGTATAATTAATCCTGGCCCAAAAAGGAGGTTTCAATCTTCATAATATACACATGAGGTTATTCAATGTTTAGTGTACTTAGTTCCACCAGAAGTAAGGTTGAAAGATGAATGAGGTAATGTATGGTAATAGACCAGACCCTTGCTTTGTAGAGGGAGGGACTGGCTATGTGAGACTAATAAGGAATGAATCTAATCAAGTGGAAATTTGTACTCATTACAAGTCCTTTTATGTATATGTTATTACACCCCTGCGAGTGCAATATCCGATTTACAAGCACCTCGCTCTCGGGTCATATAGGCCCGAGGGCGAGATACTTGTAAGTCGGATATTGCACGAGCATGGGTATAATAACAAATTTATTTCCAATTGAAGCTATACGGTACACGCACTGCACATGCGCAAAGCAATTTTACATGTGGCAAGTACCTGACAAGTGACAAGTTGACAGAGGAGAGCTTAGAGATTGCTGACACGAGCGACTGCAATCCATTTACTCATTGATATTGTTCTATTAGTATACTCCCACTACTGACTATACATACTGTCAATGAATCAATTACTAACAATTCCCTTGTTGAGTTGAGGATAGATATATCACATACACAATACAACTGTACATCATATAATGATTATGTATCTGTACATACAATAAATGAGCTACATTATTCATTGACTAATACACAGGACTATAACAATCAATCAATATCACCTACTGATATTAGTGATAATGATATACACATACACTGTACACTATACAATCAGTATATAAAGTACTAACAGCAACATATTATTGTACAAAAACAAAACAACAGGAATGTAAACAATGAAACCACAACAGAACAAAAGATATAACAACATGTACATGTATATGATAACATAGAGATAGTAATAATAACAATAACAATATACTATTAACCAAACATACATACTCACTTAGTGGATAATTAGCTACTAAGATGATTAAAACAACTAGAAAATACTTCTATAATGTACATATAAGCTTCATCAATGCTTCTTTAAAAATTAGTGAATCAGTATAATAGCAGTTAGTTTTTTTGTATAGGAAACAAAATTTCACAAATCATGCATTTTTTGTCAGCCCATTGCAAAAAAGGTACCACAAAATTGTGCATATCCATCGCTACATGGTGCAGTCTACAAGCTATATTTGCAAAAGTAAATTGCACAAAATCATATAAATACAAATTTTTCACTGCAAAAGGACTAGTATCTGGTACTCTATACTTAGTTCAACTGGTTGCACTCAAAAGTTGCAAAAAGGGCAAATGTTGATAGTTATAGAGGATGGTCCTGTATATATATAGTATAATATTAGTGGAGTGAGAGTGGGCTCCTTCCACTGTCCCTCTCTCACAGGCACTTCTCCTCTCATTCACAGGTCACACTAACACACACTATCACTATACACTCTATTCATTGATAACTGATACCAAACATATAGATCAATACTCCCTCAAATAGGACCCATAGCTCATAGTACCCACTGGACCACTGCATGAGTACTGGACCAACTGATCAACTAGACCCAGGGGGAATTAACAGGAACCAACAATATCAGGCCCGGCCACAAAAAGGAGAAGCAGGAACCACAAGTTTTACATGATCTCAGAGCTCATTTTCTAAGCTTTTTCATTTCTGACTATACCCATGCATATGCATTCAAAATTATCAGTTATAATGTGCAATAATAATGGAGTTCTACTGTCACATTTCACACTCTTTCCTCCTTCCACTGCTACACTCTCAGTGGACCAGTCCTCAACCAAAGGATCTCTTCTCTCAATAATCTAATACAGCACATTCTAACTTACTGGAGTATTCCAATAAGCGGCCATTTCTTCAGAAAAAATGATCGAGACGATTCCAAAGAGCTTTGCTAATAATAGCTAAGAGTCCTTCCACTTGATGTGACTTGATGTTTCTTCTTGTTCTCTCAACCCAGTGGCGGATCTATGGGGGGGGCCTGGGGGGGGCAATGCCCCCCCCCCCAAAAATTTTCTGGAGTAATAAACTTTGGTTTACCTATGTAAACTGTGAAGCAGCTGCAGTACTGGACTATGTAAACTATCTTTAAACCACAAAGGGGCTCATTTTAGCAGGCTTAGTCTTCATAATTTTTACTTTCCAAAAAGTTTTGCACAAGCCTAGTTGACCACACCCCCTAATTACCCCTCCCATCTCACAATTGCCCTCCCAAAAATTAAATCCTAGATCCGCCCCTGATGCAGTACAATATTCTTAAGTTACTACTGTAACAGATCTGGTTTTTATAAAGGAAAAGGGAAAGGGATAAGGAATTTGAAATGGCAACAATCTGCAAAAATTGATGGGACATGCTTGTCTCACATAGTTGCTGATGAGTGCATCAAGACTGGAGCAGTTACTGCAACGTATGTGACTACTCACACAGGACACTCAATGGATTTATGCCATCTTCCAATACCTGTCGAGATTAAGGTACAAGTTGCCACACAGTTAAAGCAAGGAGTCTCAGTAACCCACATTATGAACAATATAAGGGATATGTCACTGATGAAAAGTGTGACACGCCAACACCTGTTAGTACGTCAGGATGTTAACAATATGAGACGCTCTTTGAACCTCAAAAATGTACACAAACATTCCAATGATCATACTAGTACTTCGCTATGGGTATCAGAGTTGAGGTCAAGTGAAGATTATGATCCAATTTTGGCCTATAAGCCTCAAGGAGAGTTTGTGGAAGACATAGATGACATATCTAAAGAAAGTTTTTTTCTCGCCTTAAAAACGGAATATGAATGAGACATGATGGAAAAGTACGGGAATGATGTTATTTGCA
>NW_003548303.1:2419-4851 GCF_000090795.2 Amphimedon queenslandica | reverse complement strand
TGTACTTGTATGGTTCACTTGCAAGTTACAATCCTGTCCAATGCTGTGCTTGCATGGTGTCCTTTTTGCCTGTTTTTCTTTCTTATTCTGTCTTGCTTTGATCACATTTTTCATTTTACCTTACTACCTTACCCCCTCTTTCTCCCTCTCTCCCCCCTCCCCCTTCTCTCTCCCTCCCCCTCTCTCTCCTCCCTCTCTCTCCCTCCCTTTCTCTCACTCCCCCTCTTTCTCCCCTCTCTCCCTCTCTCACTCTCCCTTCCTTTCTCTCCCTCCCTTTCTCTCCCTCCCCCTCTCCCCCCTCTCTCTCTCTCTCAGACTATCCAAGATGACTATGAGAAGTTACTAACTCGTGATATTAATGTCCAATTCCTTCAAGTACTGGCCCCAGGTGTTGTCCATTCTAATTGCTCCTCTAACAAGACTGGTAGTGCCACTAATGTGTATCCTTCAGCTGGTACTCCTTCTGATGACAAATCACTCGCCGATGGGGTGGGCATTAATAAGAGATTCAGAATGGAGGATTTAGGACTCGTCTGGGAGACGGTAGAATCACTGCATCACTTCTTATATCCAGGTACTTGAAAAATAATGGCTCTCAATAATTAATGATTCTTATATATCCAATTGTCTATGCAATAAATGTGCATATACATCTATAAACATTACAACAATACATATGCATGTACATGTACTGTAATTTTTAACTTTTAAATTAATTTTTTGTGTTTTCTTCTCCCTCTCTCCTCTCAAGATGGTTGTCAGTTGTATGCTCCTGAGAGGGAGCCAGCCTGTGTTCCTCTTGTCCTTACTAATATCCTTGGTACTTGTACTTATGCAATGGCTATCAAGTTCACACGTCTATTCTTCATTGAAAAGGTACCAATATATGCATGTACATGAATTAATTGCATATACATGTACATACAACAATAATAATACAATGTAACTTGATGGATAATGATGCATGTATACATGTACATTTAAATGCCTAGAAAGTACAGAAGTAAATTAAAGGTAGGTTTAAAATATTACAATAGTCTTGATGCTGTAATAGAATTTGTTTCTAGCCTAGTGGAAAGCAATCATCCAAAGGTCAAGTGTCCCAAAAATTGTTAAAAATTGAAGGTACATTCGCTGGCCTAATGCTATCATATGTGACCATAATTGACAAAAGGTATATACCTTATGGCGGGTAGTGAAATTTGTCTTTCTAGCCTAAGAAATCCAACTTCCTGAGCCCCATTTATCATAAAATTACTCCACAGGATGCAAAAAGTTACCATGAAACTTTTAGAAACAATGATTGTCTAACAAAGCACTCACAGGTTGATATTTGCCATTATTAAGATCAATTTTAAAATCCGCCATAAGGGCCCTTTTGTCAATTATGGTCACATATTGTAAGGCTGCCTTAATAGTTTACTTAGCAACACAGCATGTATGCATACAAACTGGAGGTATAAGTTTATCCATGAGGTTAGATATGATGTCTGTAAATGTGAATGACTGTCAGTAAAGTATAATGTAGAAAAGAACTAGACAATAATTACAATGATTACTTAGCAACACTGCAGTTTGCATGTACATGTATGCATTACAACTGGAGGTTAATGAGATTACACATGTATAAGTTTATGCATGAGGTTAAAGGTACAGTACATGTGATTTATGAACTGCAGACTCATCATAATCTCCTCACAATGTAACTGTCTATACATGACCTTTCCAGTAAGGAAGTTATTTATGAATCTGAAATCAAGCAACCTGATTTCTCAATCACAGCTACATGTACATGTATATAGGCATGATAAGACATTTTTCAATTTAGCTATTGTGTGTTTTTTATTATTGTAGCCCAGTGATGTTAGGTGTGGTCATTATAATCTCCTCCCCTGGACAGGCTGTATGAGTAGTCTATCAGGTATGAACACATGTACATGTACATTAATTCCAGTACATGTATCTTCTCTAATGTATTATTTCTTTCATGTATTTATCTCTTTTTCTTTCTGGTGATAATTTTTAAGTTATAATTTTCAATGTTCTACATGTACATGTACAATGTACATATTATCCTTTACTAGTTATTATTTCTTAATTCTTCTTCACGTATTAAATGTATCTTTCTCTCCCTCTTTCTCTCTATAATTTTTAAGTGTCCATGTTCTTTTAAGTGTCCTATATGTTCTCAGTGTTCTCTCATGAGTATATACATAATGTATTCTGTTATCAGTATTATTGATGTATGTGTCTCATTTTTCATTTATTGTAGGTACTCTGACTAACAGTAAACTGATATACCTCCCAACGGTCATTGTAATGGTCTCAAGGATGCCTTACTTTAGACTCTTGAAGGAAGCACTATCTGGGTAAGGGATTATAGTACATGTATTATACAAAAACCACTTTTGTATGATTTTGTGCTTGCTCAA
>NW_003548303.1:0-2409 GCF_000090795.2 Amphimedon queenslandica | reverse complement strand
CATTACACTATACAATACATGTACATGTACAATTACTGCATGTATTGTACATGTACAAATGTACTTGTATAAGATTTTATAAACTACATGTACTATCTATAATGATAATGTGGTTCTTATTATAGTACGTTAGACTGTTATCTGAGGAGGAGAGGGAGGACTCATTTTGGGAGAGCATTGAAGACGTGGCCAATAAAATGTTCTCTTATACCTTGTCTACATGAAGGATTCCTCTGAGTAGTAAGGGAGGGAGAGGGAGGAGAGGAGAGGGAGAGGGGGAGGGAGGGAGAAGGAGGAGGAGAGAGAGAGGGGGGAGAGAGGGAGGGAGGGAGGGGGAGGGAGGCAAGGGAGGGAGAGAGAGGGTGAAGGGAGAGAGAGGGGGAGGTGAATGAGAGGGAGAGAGAGGAGGAATAAAGAAGGAATGAGGGAGAAAGAGTGAAATAGAAGAAGTTATGTATTCATTGTTCTACTAGGAATTAACTCTGCCTGGTTTTTCATCACCAACAATCATTATGCCACCCAGAGGAGATTAGTATATGTACATTCAGTTTCATTTTTTTCTCTCTCTCTCTCTCCCTTCAGATCTTCATCTTACACACAAATATACACATTGTAGGTAGAGGTATTCAGAAGATATTGAAGGTGTTGCCACAGACCAGTTCCCCACCCCCTCAGATTCACTACTTGATGTTAGCACCAATCCCAGTACAGATTGGACTCAATAGGTCAATGGAAATGAAAGAGAGGGACAGAATGAGGACATCAAATTCAGTGAGTAGTGAACAATATCCATGTACATGTACATGTACTTTTTGATTTACATGTACAGTGTACAGTACAGTATGTATAGCAATGCATCTATAGATAAGGAACTCTCCCATTTGAGAGAGACTGTGTTGTACATGTACAGTATGTACATGTAATTATTGCGTATTGAATTTCATCATTAACTTTCTTGTTATTTTCAAGAGTCAGATAATGGGATTATCTTATTATTATTGTTATTGTTTTTTATCTCAGTTTAAGTTAGAATGTACATGTACATGTGCTTATACATGTACTTGTACATGTATATCAATTTTCTTTGCATTCATTATGTATTGTATGTACATGTACTCTTCCTGTCCTCCTCCTCTTTGTTCTATCAAAGGATGTGGTATCTTGTGAGGCCAGTCATTCCCTGGCAGTGTGTGTCTTACTGGGTGTCTGGTCTATGACTTTTGAGCTATTGGGACGGGTCTGTCCTGAGTCAGTTGGTAAACTCAAGCACTCAATATTCAACCAGTTGCAAGGTAAAAATATTTTTCAGAATCAGCTCAAACTTTCTACATAGCATAAAGGCATCAAAATGTTTCAAAAATTTGGAGTGACTTTAGAGCCAATTTTTGTCTAAAAATGTGACCATAATTGACAAAATGTACCTTATGGCGGGTAGTGAAATTTGTCTTTATAGCCTATAAGAAATCCAACTTCCTGAGCCCCATTTATCATAAAATTACTCCACAGGATGCAAAAAGTTACCATGAAACTTTTAGAAACAATGATTGCCTAACAAAGCACTCACAGGTTGATATTTTTCATTATAACGATCAATTTTAAAATCTGCCATAAGGGCCCTTTTGTCAATTATGGTCACAAATGAAGGAAGTCTCTTTTTATACAATTTCCCCCAATACATACATGTACATGTATACATGTTCTTAAGTTCTGTATAAAGTTTGAGCTCATTCTGATCAAAATAGGATTTTTCCTCTTTTTAATAACTTTGTTTATTATGGTAGATGTTTCTTGAATGGGAGGAGACTAGGCTTTGATGAACTGAGGACTTTAGTAGTGGACTGTTGTCTTTATTTTTTTTTTTGAATGGTCTTTTGTTAAAAATAGTTAGCCTATGCAAACAAATGGAAACATGGAAACATGCATGCATATTACGTTGTGTAGAGCTAGTCATGAAGGGATCAAGTACATTATCAGTTGTTCACAATCTTGGCAATTCTGGTGTCCTCACATATTGCATTTTAGTACTACAAGCTAGTAACAATTTGGCTGACATTCACTAGCTCGACTTTACTTGATAAATTACAAGTTCAATTGTAAGTAACAGCAAATATTGTGTAAAAACACTTGTTTGAAATCAATAAAAAATTAACATTGTACATCAACAAAAATTAAAAACAATGTGTTTTCACAATACATGTAAGTCAGTAATAATCACTGTTTTGTTAAACTCTTTAGTTCAGCTACAATGTCATTTCTTTCAACATCTTCTAGTGCTGATATCAATCCTTCACGAGTAGCTGATCCTAACTTGATCCATTGACAGATCACATCTTTCTTACAGACCTCAACCTGACTCTGACAGTTGTACTTGATTGCCTTTAATTCATCATTCTCAATCCCTAAGAATAG
>NW_003548302.1:7944-9722 GCF_000090795.2 Amphimedon queenslandica | reverse complement strand
TCACTGTCCACTGATGGATAACATCAACTGTACTCCAACAAGATGTCAAAATGATCACACAGTAGCTCCACTATTTCATCGAGCTGAGAGTCACAATACAGCAGATCCAGTAAAGCTCTCACCAAGCAAAGAAAGCCTACAGCTGTCTTCTGAATATACTGGAAATGGCCACGAAACTCCTCAAGAGACAACATATTCTCAGCTCAGTGATTATTCTCACCTTGCACAATCAGGCCATTCATCACAGCAACTATTGAAGGCTGGGGATCAACAGGAAACAGTATTTGCATCAACTCGATTCTATGATGACATCGCTAGACCTAACAATAATGATCAGTACGGTCCCAGAGTTAATGATATTACTAAACCTCAACAGTCTCCTTACCAGTGGAATGTGATAGGAAAGGTATCACATACTGCCATACTGGTACTCATGCTGCTACTGTTGGTAAGTATATTTGTGATGTTGCTTTATTTGGTGACAAAAGATTCGTGTGCATCAGGTACAAGCAATACAGTTAGTGGTGCTGGCTTTGCAGGCAATGGTGGTTTTGGCAGTAACTTGTCTCTTCTCCAGAATAAAATAGATCATTTATTAGATCACATTGCACAGCATGATGAAAACACAGCAATTATTCTACGCAAAATAATTACATCTACTACTGAGTCTGATTCAACTGTAGATGACATATTGCTTGCAGCAAACCAACTTTTGGCTCTAACTTTAGATCTAGAATCATGTCATGACATCAATCACATACTGCCCAACAGTCCTTCAGGTTACTATCATTTAAATACTGATCAAAGTATTTACTGCAATATGGGGGAGCTGTGTGGGGAGAAAGGAGGATGGACAAGATTGGGTTATCTCAATATGTCTGATCCCACACAGGATTGCCCTTCTGATTTTGAAAATACACAAAATGAAGGCATAGGCATTAGGGCTTGTAGGAGACGTATACCTGAAACTGGTTGCACTAGTGTGAATCTTACAGCAGATGATATTGCATACACTCAGATTTGTGGCAGAGTGATTGGATACCAAAAAGGTAATACTGATGCTTTACGCAACAGTAATAATATGGATGGCATTGATTCTTATTATCTCGATGGTGTGAGTATCACACGTGGGTCTGCTCCTCGTGAACATGTCTGGTCTTTTATAGCTGGACAAAGATCAATTGCTAATTCAAGATCAAATTGTCCTTGTAACACTGAAGCTACTGTTAGTGTACCAGAGTTTGTTGGTGATCACTACTATTGTGAATCAGGTAATAACTCAACACAAAATGATAAGACTACATTTTACCCTGATCCATTGTGGGATGGTAAAGATTGTCTTTCACTTGAATCTCCTTGTTGTGAATCAGAGGCTCTCCCATGGTTCCACAGGAATTATAATACTTTATCTGATAGTGATCTTGAGCTACGAGTGTGTCGTCGTGGAAGCCGATATAATGAAGACATTCTTATTAAAATGTACGAGATTTATGTCAAGTAATTTTAATTTTCATTCATCATTAGTACATCCTTTTAAATATCATGACTCAAATAATATTGATCTGTTGTTCTTGTTTTGATTATGTATCATTTACCTATTCATAGTGTGTGCATTTTAGTTACTTTTTTGTAAAAACAGTTAGCAATACTAATCACTTGGTGGTAGTTCATTGAGACTACTGTATGTATGATCATGAGTTGGTACATATGAAGCACTTAAACTCAGTGATGCATCATACAGGGTATTGATAACAGTCTTTCCTTCTGAAGCATTGCTC
>NW_003548302.1:1617-5689 GCF_000090795.2 Amphimedon queenslandica | reverse complement strand
CAGCTCCTACTGAAACAGCGGCATCACCTGAGCTGGAGCCATAAGCACCAGGTGTAGCAGTCACGTTTGGCTGTGATGAAACTATACAAAGACATAACAAAAGAAGTCACATACAGAGCGACATTGGCAATATTTAATGTATGATCTTTGAAGTTTATCTGCTAATGAATGCACATTTTGGCATATCACTAATAAATATTTTGACCAACATACACTATGCAAACATTTGTTGCAAACAACTTGTTTCATGGAACACAGTTTATACAGGAGTCATTGGAGCTTGCAACATGTTGCATGAAATAGGAAAAAGTTCTATTCATGCAACATGTTGCAAGCTCTATTGACTCCTGTATAAACTGTGTTGCATAAAAATGATGCAACAAGTTGTTTGAAACAAATATTGCATAGTGTATGTTGGGCTTAACAACACTGTTAAGTTACTGGGTGTATATGTACATGTACATGTACATGAAACTCACTATTAGGAGGACCTGTAGTAATAGTCAAACATGTTTCTCTTATATATGGTACTTCAGTTAACTCAACACAGCAAGTGTAGTTAGTGAGAGGAGATAGACCAGTTACCATTGCACTGGTGGTTGTGACTTGTATCCAAGCCTCTTCTATCTCACTATCAGATCTACAGTAAACAGTATACCAGATAGCATCATCTTCATCTTTATCTGTTGTCTCATAGTAATTCGTGGCATCATGTTCCCACTTTATGTGAAGTATAGAGCTTGACCATTTCGTCCGAATTCTTTCAACACTTTTAGGCCATTCTAAATACAATATTTAATAGTTTAGTTGTTTTGTAAACCATTTCTCACCGCCACACTCTACTCCAGCTATGGGATTAGCTGTTGTACAGGGAGGGCTGACCATTAGGCTATAGGAACAGGCTAAAAGTGAGCTCTCATTTCCTCTACAGTGAAACCGACCATTAAATACACCAACAGTCCTGCTATAAAGACTTACTACTCCAGGCTCAGCACCTATTATAAATGTAATAATACATGCACATATCAATTGCAAAAACATGTGAGATGTACATAATATACCAGGACTACATATACCTATTGGGTTTAGTCCCAATTGCTTGCAAGCTACTTTTGCTTGTGCTCTAGTCCAAGTATGCCCAAACCCACAGAGCAAAGTCCATTTTCCTCTAGCACAGAACTGAAGTGGAAACTGGTTCCTTGACTTGTTCACAGTTAAATCTCCATTCCTGCACTCTGATCATTAAGAAACACACAACATACATGTAGTAGATATTAGAAATACTATAATAATACCTGCTGGTTCGCATACGGCAGCAGCATAAAGATCATTCCTGCATCTCCCATTAAATGTATTGTATATAACAGGAGTACGACATTCTTTCAGTTTTGTTTCATATCCAGTGCATGCAAAAAAGTTATAGTAATAAATAGGCGAAAGTCGAGTATTACTGGTGACATTAGTGATATCTATACAAAATTAATGCATGACTCTCATACCTATGGTCTTACCTCCTTTTGATAGCTTCTTTCCCAACTGTTGACAAGCAACATCTGCATTAATCTTATTCTGTTTGACATTATTACTGGCACACATGTACCCCCAAATCCCTCCGCTGCAGAATTGCAGTATAGGCCCATTGCCTGGATCAACTCTCAAGTCTCCTTCATAACAACCTGTTTATAATGAAGTCAATAAGTTAGATCCAGAAAAGTACACAAGATTTTACTGTTTTCTCCACTGCCACAAGTTGCAATGATAATAATAATACAGAAAACTACCCAGGGCTGCATTACATTCAAGGTAAAACTGAACAAAATGAAATGAGTTGATTGCTTTATACGTTTATTTCCTCATCAAAAAAATTTATTGCAATAATTATTATTAATAATAATAATAACAATAATAATGAATAATAATTATAATACAGTGAACAGATGAGAGAGAGAGAGAGGGGGGGAAGGGAGGAAAAAGAAGAAATGAAACAAAAAGATTTATTTATAACAGTAAAGAATGAAAACAGGAGAGAGAGCTCTTAAATGTGATGCCGTCTTAAAATAGTTGTGGCCAAGCAGACGTAGAACCGTCCCGCCATTTTGGATCGCAAGCAATACTCGCCCTACACAGCGGACAAGTCCTCTCTCTATCAAACCATTGGAGGACACAGTTCTCACAAAAAACATGCTAAAGCATACAAAAGAGAGAGAGGGAGAGAGAGAGAAGGAGAGAGAGGGGGAGAGGGAGTGAGAGAGAGAGAGGAGAGAGGGAGGGAGAGAGAGAGAGAGTACAGTTACATGTAAAATAATCAGAAACATACAATACACATATACAATTGTACACAACATACCCTGCATCTTAGCATGATTGGTGCATTGAATTCATCCTGACAGATTGGGCAGGTTGACTCACAACTCTCCAGCAACTCATCCTTCTTTAATGGAATGCCATAAGTCTACGGACAAATATCAAAAAGAAAAAAGGTTAACTTAATCACACATGTACATGTAAATGTACATTTAAATGGATACATGTACATGTACATGTATCATATGTGAAAAGGGTGCATTTTAGGGTGGGAAAACTCAACATAAATATGAGGATTTTCATTTCTTTAAATAAAAGTACATGTACATGCATTATTACTTATTTATATTGTTGACTTCAAAAACTTAAAAAAAAATTTCTTAGGCCTCTAAAAATAGTACATGTACATGTATGTACATTGTACCTTGTCACGTATAAATGTACAAACAGCTTTAAATAGCTCTCTACCACTGGCTAATATAACGGCTCCTTTTATCATAAGGTACCCTGCAGTGACTATGATGGCAAAGACAGCTCCGGTATCATAATAGTTGGAACAGAATCCAAACCAGAGAGGAGTTGGTATGAGGGTTCGATAAAACTGGGACAAATTCTCTAGTAACATGTAGTACTTTCCCTAAAAAAATACACAAAACAACAATAATAATAATAATAATAATAATAATAATAATAATAATAATATTAAGTACATGTACACAAGTAGCTATACACAAAGTACATGTACATGTATCGCGTAATGAAAGTTACAGTTATAGGCGAGGAATTAAATTTGGCGAGTTACATGTACACATACATGTACATGTACATGTTTTTTTTAATAGTAAAGATAAAACAATAATACTTAATATACATGTACTTATGTGTGTCTGAGATAAAAATTTAAATATTATACAGAAGATATAGTATATACATGTAGTATGTACAATGTATGTAGTTTAGTAAACCCTCCCATCTGTACATGTACATGTACACGTACATGTACATGTACAAGATAAAAATGCCAAACAGAAAAGTATTAGCTGCCATGAGGTAAGACAATGGTGAAATCACCAAAATTAAACTCACAAATCTACATGTGTACATGTTTTTTTTTTTAACTATTTACAAAAATACATATACAATATACATAATACATGTTATATGTATGAGTGTCTGAGTTAAAAATAGACAGATAAATAATAGAACATAATAGTATACAGTATTTGTGTACATGTAGTTTAGTAAACCCTCCCATCTGAGAGAGCTTGCTCATGAGATCGGAAGGAGTGACAGGGATGATGGTAGGATGAGTGAGCACCTCTGAGACACATAATGGAGCTCCTTAAAAGAGAAAATGAAAGGCGGCATCGAATCCAGTTAAGAATCTTTGAATAGCTTTTGGAGTAGCGGATTGACAGCCTTGATGTACATGTACCAATAAATTACATGTACACGTAATAATAATATACAATAATAATGTACATAAATAATGTACAATAATAATGTACAATAATAATGTACATAAATAATGTACAATAATAATGTACAAGACATAAAGTACACGTACACGTACATGCATAAGCATATTATTATATGGTGTAAAGTTCCTTATCAAAATAAACAGAGACTGACAATATCAAAGCAGTCTAGGTTTAAATGTACAATAAAGTACACAATGGAGTGTAATACTAACAAAAACAAGACACACTAACATGCAACAAAGGATATTGAAATATTATACAAATCATCAAGTCAACTGTCATAAAAT
>NW_003548302.1:0-800 GCF_000090795.2 Amphimedon queenslandica | reverse complement strand
GAGAGAGAGGGGGGAGAGGGAGGAGAGGGAGAGAGAGGGAGGAGAGAGAGAGAGAAAACAGGATAAATGTACAGTGATGCATTAACAGGATTTATGATCCAACAATAATAAACAATAAAAATAATTATAAAATAAACATGTATACATGTACATGTACATTATGTGCAAACAAAAATAAGTGCATGTGATTTAATACACACAAAGCTACTTGTAGATGTACTTCTACCATGCCTAGTTGGAATTGATCCATCAGATCGCTTGATTTTAGGTTCAAAAATAACTGGTTTACCACTCGGAGGTTAATAAGAAAATTCCCCCAGAGAGTCGGTTAATAAGTTAATAAGTAGCCGGTGGGTAGGGAATTACTTAATATCCTCCAGCTAAAAATAGACCTACTGTTGCTAAGTAAACTATTTGTTTATTATAGTACATGGTAGAAGTTGGCTATACAACTCAGTGTTGTTATCAATGGCCTTGCATACCTTTGGCCTACGATCCTCCCTCGGTATTATAAATGCTATAGATACATGTACATGTACCTCCACCTCATTGTATAACCATTACATGTAAGACAGGTACATGTACATGTACATGTGTATGTGTTTCACTAACCAGTTTAATAATTTATAGTCACTGAAGACATAATAAACAAAATAAATATTACCACAAAGGAAGACAATGACTAGTGCTAGTATCTTCTTCTCTCTCCTATTCTGTAAGTACACAATGAAATAAAGGGAAAATAATACTAATAAAATCATTAAAATGCGGTTTATAAATATGTAGGCTATACATTTACT
>NW_003548301.1:8430-9722 GCF_000090795.2 Amphimedon queenslandica | reverse complement strand
TTTTTGTGTTACATAAATCATACAGCATACAAGTATAGGCACTTCCAGTAGCAATGTATTTATAGCATTGGCCTGTAGTCTATGCATGTTGTCAACAAACATTGTGGTAATCGTGCGAAAATAGAGGTAAGCTATAAAACCTTGAAACATTCTTGCTATAATAGAGCAAATGTGCTATAGTGCCAATATAAACTCAAATAAATAAATAGAGCTTTAGATAACCATAAGCAGTGCTAGTGAAGAGATGGAAAACAAGACAATGTCAACAAGTGAAGCTGAGGATTTCACACTAACACAAAACACAGCCTATCAACCAGTAGTAAAGACTCATACTAGTACTGAAGAAGCAATGTACTCAGATCTTCAGGACTACTCAGGTATATACCATACAAGTAACTTGTTATTAAAACTAATGTATGATATATTCATTAGATTATCAGCTACCAAAAGCTAATGTTAAGGATACCAAACCTCCTCAACAACCAGTGCAGTATACTGTAGGAAAGAAGTCATTTGCTGCAATAATAATTCTACTGGTGATCATAATATTCCTATTGGTAGCTATACTTGTACTTAACTTAATATCAAAAGATGCTGCAAGCAGCAACAATGCTGGTCTCACTAATAGTGGTAATACTGCTATTAACAGTGAGATGTCACTGATACAGGATACAATGAATAGCATAATTCAACAGATTATGATACAAGCTAATAATACCAACAGGTCTACAGATGAACTACTTCAATTACTGAACACTAGTCTTATTAAAGATATCAGTATACCAACTGCTGCTGCTGTTAATGATGTACTACTAATAGTCAATGAATTATTAGTGATACAGAATGGATCCTCTTTGTTTAATTCCATTCGACTTGTTTCTTGTAAATATATTAAAGCAGCTCGTCCCAACAGTCCTTCTGGTTACTATCATGTTAACAGTCACAATATATACTGCAATATGGGAGAGCTGTGTGGACAAGATGGAGGATGGACAAGAATAGCTTATCTTGATACGACTATGAACTGTCCTTCTGAACTTGAGGAATGGTTCACTGGAGGCATTAGAGTTTGTAGGAGAGAGGGTAATTCTGCTGGTTGTAGGTCTAATGTATTCCAAACAAATGGTATCAGTTATAGTCAAATATGTGGTAAAGTGGTTGGATATCAAAAGGGAACACCTGATGCTGTTTATGCTAACATCAATGATATCAATGATGCTTATATTGATGGAGTCAGTATCACACGTGGGTCATCTCGTCAACATGTCTGGTCTTATATAGCTGGGCATCAG
>NW_003548301.1:5788-7409 GCF_000090795.2 Amphimedon queenslandica | reverse complement strand
CAAAACTCACTATTCCTTAATGCAATGGACAATATCTCACTGGTTCTGCAGAACAAAATAGATTACTTAATGAGACAGGTTAATGATAACAATGTTAACAGTAACCTCTCACTGATACAGGATACAATGAATAGCATAATTCAACAGATTATGGTACATGCTAATAATACCAACAGGTCTACAGATGAACTACTTCAATTACTGAACGCTAGTCTTATTAAAGATATCAGTATACCAACTGCTGCTGCTGTTAATGATGTACTACTAATAGTCAAGGAATTACTACAGATACAGAATGGATCCTCTACTCAAACTGTTTCATGCAAAGTTATTAAAGCAGCTCATCCAAATAGTCCTTCTGGTTACTATCATGTTAATGGTCACAATACATACTGCTATATGGGAGAGCTGTGTGGACAAGATGGAGGATGGACAAGAATAGCTTATCTTGATATGACTATGAACTGTCCTTCTGGACTTCAGGAATGGTTCCCTAGCTCAGGCAAAGGCAATAGAGTTTGTAGGAGAAAGGGTAATTCTGCTGGTTGTAGGTCTAATGTATTCCAAACAAATGGTATCAGTTATAGTCAAATATGTGGTAAAGTGGTTGGATATCAAAAGGGAAGAACTGATGGACTCAACATTGGCAATATTAATAAACCTTATATTGATGGAGTCAGTATCACACGTGGGTCACCTCGTAAACATGTCTGGTCTTATATAGCTGGAATAAGGTCTGATGTCAATACAGGTGCTACCTGCCCTTGCAATGCTGGAGCAACCAATACAGTTCCATCATTTGTAGGAGAGCACTACTATTGTGAGTCAGGAGCAAACAGTGAGCCTTCCCTTACTACAGTATACACTGGTGATCCATTGTGGGATGGAAATAACTGTCCTTCAGTTGAAGCTCCTTGTTGTAATGGTACTGGTCTTCCATGGTTCTTTAGAGATTATGGTAATGCTACCATTACTGATTACATTGAACTGAGGGTGTGTGGGAATGAGGTATGGGGTAATGAAGATACTCCAGTTCAATTGTATGAGATTTATGTCAAGTGAAGAAACAATTAATAATTATAAGTAGTGCATTGTCTTTGTTCGTAGGTAGTTTTATAGAACATTTTCATTAGTAGAAAGATAATAATAATTATTATTGTGTAAATAAATCGTAACAAACAATTTAAAATTGAAAGCAGAGATATCATAAACTACAATACCTTGACAAAGTATTTATAATGAAAGCAAATGTGCTGTTATTCATTAATAGTGCCAATATAAACACAAACAAAATTATATAAATAAATAGAGCTTTAGATAACCATAAGCAGTGCTAGTAAAGAGATGGAAAACAAGACAATGTCAACAAGCTTTCAAAGTGAAGCTAAGGATTTCAATGAAGAAATGAAGCTAACACAAAACACAGCCTATCAACCAGTAGTAAAGACTGATACTAGTACTGAAGAAGCAATGTACTCAGATCTTCATGACTACTCAGGTATATACCATACAAGTAATTTATTATTAAAACTAATGTATGATATATTCATTAGATTATCAGCTACCAAAAGCTAATGTTAAGGATACCAAACCTCCTCAACAACCAGTGCAGTATACTGTA
>NW_003548301.1:0-1758 GCF_000090795.2 Amphimedon queenslandica | reverse complement strand
GTTGATTCACGTGAGACCTCTCTTTACTTTTTTTCTCGGTCACTACTGTACAAAGAAATGGAAAACAAGACAATGTCAACAAGCTTTCAAAGTGAAGCTAGGGATTTCAATGAAGAAATGAAGCTAACACAAAACACAGCCTATCAACCAGTAGTAAAGACTGATACTAGTACTGAAGAAGCAATGTACTTAGATCTTCTGGACTACTCAGGTATATACCATACAAGTAATTTATTATTAAAACTAATGTATGATATATTCATTAGATTATCAGCTACCAAAAGCTAATGTTAAGGATACCAAACCTCCTCAACAACCAGTGCAGTATACTGTAGGAAAGAAGTCATTTGCTGCAATAATAATTCTACTGGTGATCATAATATTCCTATTGGTAGCTATACTTGTACTTAACTTAATATCAAAAGATACCTTCATGAGTACATGTACATGTGATACAATCAGTAATAGTGCTGGCCTCACTAATAGTGGTAATAATGCTATTAACAGTAACCTGTCACTGATACAGGATACAATGAATAACATAATTCAACAGATTATGGTACATGCTAATAATACCAACAGGTCTACAGATCAACTACTTCAATTACTGAACACTAGTCTTATTAAAGATATCAGTATACCAACTGCTGCTGCTGTTAATGATGTACTACTATTACTACAGATACAGAATGGATCTTCTTTGTTTAACATTCGACTTGTTTCTTGCAAAGATATTAAAGCAGCTTATCCCAACAGTCCTTCTGGTTACTATCATGTTAACAGTCGCAATATATATTGCAATATGGGAGAGCTGTGTGGACAAGATGAAGGATGGACAAGAATAGCTTATCTTGATATGACTGACATTACACAAAATTGTCCTTCTGGACTTGAGGAATTGTTTACTGGAGGCATTAGAGTTTGTAGGAGAGAGAATAAATATGGTGGTTGTAGGTCTAACCTATTCCAAACAAATGGTATCAGTTATAGTCAAATATGTGGTAAAGTGGTTGGATATCAAAAGGGAACACCTGATGCTGTTTACGCAAACAACAATATCAATGATGCTTATATTGACGGAGTCAGTATCACACGTGGGTCACCTCGCCAACATGTCTGGTCTTATATAGCTGGGTATCAGTCAAATATCAATTCAGGCTCTGCCTGTCCTTGCAATACTGGAGCAAATACTACAGTTCCATCATTTATAGGAGAGCACTACTATTGTGAGTCAGGTATCAACAGCACTCCAATTAAAAATAAGATTTATATTCCTGATCCATTGTGGGATGGAAATAACTGTCCTTCAGTTGAAGCTCCTTGTTGTAATGGTACTGGTCTTCCATGGTTCTTCAGAGATTATGGTAATGCTGCCATTACTGATTACATTGAACTGAGGGTGTGTGGGGATCAAGGATATGGAAATGAAGATACTCCAGTTCAATTGTATGAGATTTATGTCAAGTAAAGGAACAATTAATAATTATAAGTAGTGCATTGTCTTTGTTTAGTTGGTTTTTTGTTAAGTGACTAAAGCTGTAGACACTATAGTACAAATACATTAGTGCTAATCTAAGATTCATTGCTATTTCTATTATTATTCTTTAAAATACATTTATTAGTAACGTGGTAGCATTACTAAGTAGGATTCACCCCCAAACAAAATGGCTGCCACAACTTTTGCACCCTTGCTATATGTAATAGGTTATGTTGATAATGGAGGAAAGCTGTTATTGTATGTGAATCAAAAAGGAAGTG
>NW_003548300.1:7321-9727 GCF_000090795.2 Amphimedon queenslandica | reverse complement strand
TGATCAGAATCAGTTCAAACTTTGTACACAACATAGAAACATGTATTCGTATCAGGAACAATTATAAAATGGAGAATTCTCTCCTTTTCATTTTTGACAAAATTTTAGACAAAATCCCTGTACTAGAATACGGGATGTTGCCCCCATTTTTGAGTAACTTAATAACCCACTGACAAGAAGCTGCAGGAAGATTATGCCAGAAATTCCATGGGAATCCCTGCATATTACTAATGCCATGTCTTTCAAATCAAGTATTAACTGAGAATGGTGATACAACATTATATCATTAACCATCTTTCGGGACTGAATCCCTAACTGATGATTTGTATTAACTGACTCAGTTTATTACAATGTACTAACAACTAGCTGTTCTTGTTGCTACATGTACATGTACATACATGTATTGGTCTTATTTGGGCAGTGTGATTTTGAAGAATACACAACGCTATACAAAAATGGCTCCAAAATTACCCCCAATTTTTATTACATTTTCTGATACATATTGATGTCCTTATGCTATGTAGAAAGTTTGAGCTGTTTCCGACAAATAATTTTTGAGTTATGAGCATTTTAAAAATAGGCCAATTTTTGAAAATTACCCAAGGCTATAAGCCCATGTTTTTTCCAAAAAATGGCTCCGAAATCACCCCCCATTTGTATTGCATTTTCTGATACATATTGATGTCCTAATGCTACATGTATGTAGAAAGTTTGAGCTGTTTCCACCAAAATTAATAATTTTTACGACCTGGGGGCTACGCCCCCAGGTCGTCCTATAATTGATTCCATCCATTTGCGATATATATATATTTGTATGTCCACACTTACATTTCTTCTATACATGTTGTATTGGAGAAATAAGCCTTAGCAACCACTCGCCCACGCTACGTAAGTGGGTGTGGTTACGGCAAACAAAATGGGGGCTTGCACAAGGGACAAAGTTATGATCTTTCTAACAGCAAGAGAACATAGAGATGCTGTCTAAAGTCTTTTCTGGAAGCATTAGAAGGTAGAGAGAACCTTCATAAGTCTTAATAAGAACCCAGCTGTACTTGCAAGGTGGTGAAAACAATTATAGGAATATTTTTACACTGTTACGCTTGTTAAGTTATGAGCATTTTAAAGAATCGGCCAATTTTTGGAAATTACCAAGGAAAGAAGCATGGGCTATAGCCCATGCTTTTTCAAAAAATAACTCCGAAATCACCCCCAATTTTTATTACATTTTCTGATACATATTGATGTCCTTATGCTATGTAGAAAGTTTGAGCTGTTTCTGACAAATAATTTTTGAGTTATGAGCATTTTAAAAATAGGCCAATTTTTAAAAATTACTCAATATAGCCCATGCTTTTCCCAAAAAATGGCTCCGAAATTACCCTCAATTTTTATTATATTTTTCTGATACATATTGATGTCCTTATGCTATGTAGAAAGTTTGAGCTGTTTCCGTCAAATAATTTTTTGAGTTATGAGCATTTTAAAAAGTCAGCCAATTTTTGAAAATTACCAAGGCTATAGCCCATGCTTTTTTCAAAAAATAGCTCCGAAATAACCCCCAATTTTTATTACATTTTCTGATACATACATGTATATATTAATGTCCTAATGCTATGCAGAAAGTTTGAACTGTTTCCGCCAAATATTTTTAAAGTTATGAGCATTTTTAAAAATCGGCCAGTTTTTGAAAATACTAAGTACCTAGGCTATTGGCCTATCGCCCATGCTTTTTTCCAAAAAATGGCTCCGAAATCATGCCTATTTTTATTACATTTTCTGATACATAATTATTGATGTCCTCATACTATGTAGATTGCTTGAGCTAATTCGGACTAAAACTTTTTGAGTAAAAAATGAGCCAATTCTAAAAGGCTATGGTGATAACCTATGGTTCTTTCGATAAGTAGCTTAAAAGTCTCTTCCAAATTTTACTACTTTTTAATACATATTGTTGTCCTTTTGCTACTTGTACATGTAGAAAGTTTCCAACTACCGTATAGCGGGTTTCTTTCGTTCGGCCAAATTTTCATTTTCTAGGGGGAAATCCAACTTCATGGGTTTTATTTTCGTCCTTCTGATCTGCAAGAATTAAGCCACACCCAACAACCCCACCCATAACACCCACGTGTGCACGTGTTAGTGCTAACCTGACGAAGATGAACTCCGGATTGAGCTCTCCCACAGCAAATTTCGTGGGTTTAATTTTCGTTTTTGGAGCTTGGAGAATGAAAGTTTGACCGAACGGAAGAAACCTGCTATACGGTAATAATTTTTAAGTTATGAGCATTTTATAATGAGCCAATTATAGTAAGTACATGTACCAGTGTTATTGGATGCTACTTGAAACCTGATAATAAGAAAAAGTAATTGTTATTTTTTTATTGATTGGAATTGGTTCAAATTTTC
>NW_003548300.1:2239-3619 GCF_000090795.2 Amphimedon queenslandica | reverse complement strand
GTGGTAGCATCATCAAGTTGCTGACTAAGTGTTGCATTTTCCTGAAGAAGCTGTTGCTGCTCTTTGTCTCGATCTTGCTGTATCTGCTCCTTCTCTTTTATTTCTCTTTGAAGCTGTTCCTGAAAAAAATTAATTTCTCTTTGTAAATGCAGACGATCTTGAATTTGAAGTAGTTTTTCTGTTCCTAAATTCTCACAGTCACTCAGTATCCTTCTTCTTAGTTGATCTTGATACTGGTCCAGAGGTATTGCATTGGTAGACCAATCATTATCACTAGTATATCCTATACAGTAACAAAATAGTGGAGAATAAGAAATACACAAATTAATTACACTTAGTTACTATGGTAACCTTATTATTGATGGATTCATGTTTAATCATTGTATGTGTGACCTTTGTCAGTTTACACAGTTAACCACATGAACATATTATTGTATATAAATACACTGATAATAATATTTCATTTACTCTAACTCCTATTAATATCAGTGTTTCTGTATCTGCAGTCATTATATTTCACTATTGTTCATAGCAGGAATGAATTGGTAATAATTAGTATCATAGGTATACGTCAAATGCTCTCATTAAATATTCATCATAAGAATTACTTACTTTATTGTAATATTATCATTACCAAGAGTACATAATTTACAGAGAGTGTCTAACTGCACTATAGTAGCTGA
The DNA here is from genome assembly GCF_000090795.2 of Amphimedon queenslandica. Taxonomy (NCBI): domain Eukaryota; kingdom Metazoa; phylum Porifera; class Demospongiae; order Haplosclerida; family Niphatidae; genus Amphimedon; species Amphimedon queenslandica. Next base: position 2,936 of record NW_003548300.1, on the reverse strand, counting down.
AACATGACTGCGTAGAACTAAGTCACGTGAGACCAGATGCATGGGTATAATTACTAAAAACAGTAAAACACATGTAGAAGTTAACATAAAAAACAGTGGAGAAAACTTGAAGAAGCTTTAGACATCATATTAGTACACTTTATAATCCTGCTGATGTCTGATATGCAGTACTGCTATAGCAGAGGCACCAAAACGCCAGTAAACCTTGTTGAGCAAACTTAGCAGCCATTTTTTCCTACTCAGCCACACCCAGTATGCAGGAATGCCCAAAGATGCACAAGAAAAGGCTATGCGGTGATGTTTCAGCTATTATAGTATGGTTAGACACTCTCTGTAGATTATGTACTCTTGTCATTACTAATTATCATTACATTATCAATACACATTTTATCTATACTACTGTCTACATGTACTTACTGAGTTCAATAACTGCTGTATCAGTGTACGATGTACCGCCTCCTCCAAACTCAATTATCCAGTTAGTAGTTGGGGTCACACTCCACACTGAGAGAGAATGCCAGTATCTGTTAGTGATATTGACTGGTACATTAATCTATAAAATTAAAATAATTAATTTGTACATGACATATTCACAGTTTTATAGTCTGCACAGTGTGTTTTATGTAACACAAAAATGACATAATAAAATTAATAATACACAATATATTAATAGACAAGTATACACAACTGAGTCTGT
>NW_003548300.1:0-1661 GCF_000090795.2 Amphimedon queenslandica | reverse complement strand
GTAGGTTAATTATATTCATGCTAATCACGTGTGCATAAATTAAAATGGCATCAAACCACAAACCCACGCAGTGGCTGCAGCTGGATTTTGTCTTCCATTTTGTTCTCTGTCCTCGCTTCTTTTTGAAACTACCTTTGTGGTCCTTGACCCAAGCCCAGAGGAGTGATGTAAAAGTCACCTTGAGCTGTTCTCTAGTTTAAGAGATTATCTGGTGTATAGAAGAAAGATGAAAGAAGAAGAAGAAAAAGTCTGAAGAATTTTGTACTCAGTGAGAAATTTGAATTTGGGCCTGTTTTCCAGAAATGCTCCCACTACATTACAGTTCACTTTAAAGGTACCAGGAGAATCGCTCAGTGAAGGAGAGCTCATCTAAGCCATGCATTTATAAGGCTGTACAATGTAAGATAAAAAAAATATAAGTGTTTGAAAATCAAAAAACAGACGCCATCTTAAAAAATTAACCTCAATCCTACATATAGGCTACCGCCTATATAATAAAGGTACATGTAAAGCATGCATAATTACTCACACACATACACACACATGTACATGTTACATGTACACATGATGTACGTGTTAGTACACACATACACATATTAAAACATATGCACACATACACACAAATACATGTATGTACATACACAATGTACACAATGTATATAAAATACAATTTATTTTAATTCCAGCATTGACACTCTATCAATTGTCAATCCATCTTTACACACACACACACAGACACATGTATATTCACACATATTTAGGTAAAGAAACAAACACAAAACACAAAAACACACAAACACACATTCACACTAAAAACAGACACACACACACATACTGAATACCAGCATTATTCATCAGTAGTTTTCACTGAGTATCATAATATGTACATGTACATTACAAACCTCATGAGTTATAAGTTTAGTTAATCACTTTATGTTTCATTATCAAGCATCATAATATAATACTTACCAGTTTTTTCCATTTTCTTTTGTTAATGTCCAGTAACCATACATCATAGGCAAGCAATCCACCCACCACTAGTAAGTGTGGTCCTGAACTAGTGGTAATCAGTACACTGGAATGAGCACCTCTTCCCTCAGGCCATTGTACTGATCCTCCAGGATTAGGTACTTCTAATATATCCTGAAAGAATAATAAAATCAATTTTATAAAATAATCATGAATATTAATGTAATATTATATAGGCGGTAGCCTATATGTAGGATTGAGGTTGGTTTTTCAAGATGGCAGCCAAATTTACAATTTTCAAACGCTTATAACTTTTTTGTCTTACATTGTACAGCCTTATAAATGGCCTAGATGGGCTCTCCATCAATGAGCGATTCTCCTAGTACCTTTAAAGTGACCTGTACTGTAGCGAGAGCATGTCTAGAGAACAGGTCCAAATTCGAATTTCTGCAAAATTCTTCAGACTTTTTCTTCTTTCATCTTCTTCTATCGACACGGAAATCTTTTAAACCAGAGAACCGCTCGAGTTGGTGTTTACATCATTCCTTTGTGCTTGGGTCAAGGACTGGACAAGTGGTTTCCAAAAGAAGCAGGGAGAGAACAAAATGGAAGACAAAATCCAGCTGCAGGCACCGCGTGGGTCTTGTGGTTTGACGCCATTTTAATTTATGCACACATGATCAGCATGAATA
>NW_003548298.1:7547-9734 GCF_000090795.2 Amphimedon queenslandica | reverse complement strand
CTACTACTGTTACTACACCATCAGGTATTTACTATTATAATAACTGTTCCATTATGTATAATATCTATTAGTTGATACATCAGATACTACTACTAGTAATAATAGACCAACTGAAGCTACAGCTAGTACAACAGGAACAGGTATTATAACTACATGTATATTGATCAGTTGTGAACTGATATTGTGTGTAGGTACTTCTGATCTTGATATTGTTAAAGTAAAGGTTAAAGATATCTTAATGAAGAATCAAGTTGCTTTAAAGAGAGCTTTCAGTCTATCATTAGGTGATATATCAGATGAACTCCTTCAAGTTGGCATCATATCAAAATCAGTTCAAGAGTCACCATCTTATGATGACATCATTGGGTCTTTCCTAGCTGTCCTTACTTTCATACGCAGGCAGTCTGAGCTTAATAAAGAATGTGACACTTTTCTAACAGCATTATCTAATGTTGGGGGACCAGTAGCTCGTGCTGCTGGTATGTTAAGGGAAGATTGGGGACAAGCAATGAACATGTAACTTTATTATTATCGCACATGCACCTAATTAATATACATGACATATACATGTATGATTGTTTGTATACTCATGGATGTTACCTTTTATTTGATTTATTAATTAATGTACATAACTACATGTATGTGGGCCCTGCTCCTGTCCAGTTCCATTAGTGAATAGAGTTGAGAATATGAGACTGGCTAGTAATAGTTGGGAAAAGGGTAGCCTGTAGGTTAGGATAATAGTCATCACTGGTTCTTTACAACAGAGAGGTTTGAAATTGGTAAATGAGTAAATATGTGTTCATTTTAAAGGAGAGAGAGCTAATCCCTCCTTTTTCCGGTAACACTTTTTCATTACACCCACGTGTCACCTAAATTAACTAATTAATAAAAGGGCGTGGTCATTGGAAATGTCATCACGTGACAAGTGACAACAAACTTAACAAACAACACAAGAACAACCAGTCGTGACACCAACAGTACCAGAAGTCATAAGAGCCCGTATAATTTTATTGTAATACACTTGACAGTATGAATAATTAATGAGTTGCTACTTTATTTTATATTTATTTTTCATTTAATATTTTTACTATAAAATTTGCATACAATACACAGAACATACATATTTATCACCATAAAAAACATCAACCAGTTTAAATAAACTATAACAGAACTGCAAGCAACTGATGTCCTTGACTTTACTGGATGCGTACAGTGTTCTAGACAACTCCAGCTTCTTGTCCATTAGCTTACAACAAGATAGTAGCTAGAAAAATATACTCCAGAAGTTTAAAGTTGTTCCAGCAAGAAATAAGGATGCTATGGTCTCTGAAAGTCAATGGCACATAATATGACTATAATGACAAGTATAAAATCTAGCTCTAAAAGGATTTCAAACAATTCTATTGAGGTAAAATGACTTGATTAATGATCCTGAATGTGGAATCTGTAGAAAAAAGGAACAGAACAGTCAAAATATGGCATGAAAGAATGGACCATGCAGGCTAAATCTACATTATGGATGCAACTGTCGTTCTAGACAACAGTATCAAAACGAAACTTTGCATACACAAAGATCTACTAATAGGCCAGTTGCATACCTAATTCTGAGCTGTTCTGGCCAGTCCCAGTACTATTATATACCTAGATAGTGTACACCATTTTCCAAACAGCGACACTAACAAGCAAAATATACTTACATTTCAGACTGAAAACTAACCAATTGATTCTATATCTTTTTGCTTCAAGTTTGAGTTTGCTTCTTAGAGCTATAGACTACCCACCATCTTGTAAACTGCACAAAACTAAACACAGCTTTAGCCATCACTTGGCAGCCATTATGACGTCACTTGGAAAATAAAATTCACGTGAGCTTATCGTAACGTCGCGCCTACAACAATGGCTTCTTCTTTTAAAGGTTAGTATTCTCTCTCCCTTCCCTCCCTCTCTCCTCTTTCTCTTCCTTTCTCTCATCATTATTTCTTGTTACAGGTATTGGTATGATATTTGATCATTCAGCTCCTGTAGTAGGAGAATCTCTGTTTGTATGGGGAGGGAACAGGCCTGGCTATCCTGCAGTACATGAGTCTCCTCAAAAGATGAAGTTGTGCTCCACCATTGAGAGACTGGACTTTAGGACTGGTCGTTGGTCCTCTCACATGACCAGAGGAACGCCGTCACCTCCTC
>NW_003548298.1:5745-6944 GCF_000090795.2 Amphimedon queenslandica | reverse complement strand
ATCATAATGATGTCAACTTATTTAATACTTTAACTTATGAATGGAATAAGTTAATATCAAGCAGCGATATTGTAATGAAGAGAGGGTATGGTGGTATGGTGTATATGGAGTCAATGGGTACAGAATACCTCCTAGTAATAGGAGGACATGGCTCTACACCCACTACATACCAATCACAGTATCAATATGATCAGCTGGTTAATGGCTGGGTTCGTACTAATGAACATAATTTATTGAATTTATCAACAAGTAAGATCCAGCTCTAAATCATAATACATTCCATTAACTACTTGTGTAATATAAAGTATTTTAATGTGTTTCTCTATTTCTACTAGTCTATGCTACAATATGATAATCTTTCTCTTTTAGGACAGTGGATTATTCCAACTATTAGTGGACAGTGTTGTCCTCCTACTTCTTCCTTTACTCTTACAAAGATCAGTAATAATAAATCTATCTTGTTTGGTGGAGCAGTGACTGATGATGAACGATATAATTTATCTGTTAATAATGTTTATACATGTCAACTTGAATCTGATACTACAATAGTAAGTTACTTTGATAATTATTAATGAATAATTGTACACGTACATGTACATGTAGGTACCGTATACCGGTTTATTATTGTGATAGAAAATTTTAGCGAATCTTGCATTTCTAAAATTTTGCAGAATTTATTTTTGCTAATAGCTTGCTGACTACACCACATGGCAATGGGAATGCAGAATTTTGTGGTAGAAAAATTTCAGGACTGAGCAAGAAGCTGCAAAATTTGCGAAAATATTTCACCACGAAAATATAATAAACCTATATATGGTATTGTTTATTGGATGATAATTATTAGCAATTAGTGGTTTTGTGAAGAAATTGTCAATACACATGTAAAATTCATCTTTTTGTTTCAGTCTGACTATTATCTAAGCGTGCTCAATGACAATTGGCACAAAATTGCCAATATAAAATTTCACAAGTTAATATTTTATTTTTTTGATTTTTTTAGTAATTTGTGTTGTTATTGCATTTTTTTGTGCGTCAGTCATTAACTATCAATTGCATCAAGAGTGGATAATTATTTAGGGAGAGTGTCTAACGTGCCTATATTCTGTGATACCACAGTGCATATGTTTTAGCATGGTGATTAGCACCAACTAGCCATTCTTGTGTCCTTATATTGATTCCAAGTCAGAAAGCTGTAAATA
>NW_003548298.1:4056-5735 GCF_000090795.2 Amphimedon queenslandica | reverse complement strand
CACTATTAGTGGACAGTGTTGTCCTCCTACTGCTGGCTTTACTCTTACAAAGATCAGTAATAATAAATCTGTCTTGTTTGGTGGAGGAGTGACTAATGATAAAGGATATGCTATACCTGTTAATAATGTCTATACATGTCAACTTGAGTCTGATACTACAATAGTAAGTCACTTTAATAATTAATGAATTAGTATATCAACATACAATGTACTGTACAAGATGATTTATTGGTAAGGAATTAATGTTGGTGATTGACAATTAAATTGTCAATATAAAATCCACCATTTTGTTTTAATCTCAGCATATTTAATGACATGTTGGCACAAAAATGCTAATATAAAATTGCTCAAGTTAATATTTTGGCAATGATTTGGCTTATCATTGCAGTAAGTTCGAAGGTCACCATTGGTTTATATCTTATACCAGTGACACTACATTTGCATGTGCAAATTTTATTCATTGTCCATATATTATATAGTTGTGGTATTTTTATAGCTATATCTATGGGTTTCTAATTAATACCCTCATCTCATGTGTTAATCATACATACATGCACATGAACATTTAATTAACAATAATTAATGCCTATACAGTATAACAATGTGTTAATTTTTTTATAGCACTGGGAGAGTGTTAAGGGACCAGTAGTACCTGCTAGTGTACAGTGGCCTGTGGGGAGACAAGCTCATGCTATTACTAGTATCATCAGTAACTCACCTACACTAGTAATGATAGGTGGAGAGGGTCAGAATGATCAACTAGTAAATGATAGTTGGTTACTTGATACCAGTCAGTACCAGTGGAGTAAGGTATGTAATGTCAGTATGTGAGTATCAGTGTATAGTAACGTGTTATATCACTTATTACTAGTCATTGTATTGTTATGTTATATCATATCAACAGATTGTTCTACCTGAATCTGTTACTAGTAGAAAGTCTCATTCCTTATCATCAATAATGATGAGTCCAGACTGTGTATGGTTGGTGGTAGTGGGTGGAGGGGGAGCAACTCAATGGAGAATTGTAGGAAGAGGAGTAGAGAAATCATTTAGTCCATTTATCACTGATCCTAATATCACAATGTTAATAGAACTAGGTAAGAACTGAATTATATGTACACATTATTATAATATTGATGCTGTACGTGTACATGTATTTTCTCACCTCTTCTTCCTTACTTTTTAGATGTACTGTACATGTACCTTTCAATATTTTTCTGACCTTTATCTATTCCTCTCTCTCTCTCTCTCTCTCTCTCTCTCTCAGTTCTCACTAAAGGTCAATGGACAGTAAGTGAAGTACTAGATTCTACTGATCTTACTAAAGAGGCCTATCAACACAAATATCAATCATTCCTTAAAACAAGACAATGGTGGCAAGATCGTTGTTCTATAGTCTATCCAACAGAAAAGGAAGTACAACAGCAGCAGTACATACAAGTACTGCAACACGAGTTAAGAGTATTTGAAGTAAATAAAACCTCACTGCAGGAAGCACTCCTTGAGGCTAGTCAGCAAGGTATAGTCCTCTACTGTGTGTGTGTGTTTATTATTTTGTGATTTTGTCAATAAACTTTACATTAACAAGTGATAATCTCACACACTTAATTAGTAATGACACATTATGACATGATTGTTAATTGTTGTTAATAGTGTATATGTGTATTGGTTAGGTGATG
>NW_003548298.1:0-3228 GCF_000090795.2 Amphimedon queenslandica | reverse complement strand
GGTAAGAGTATCAGTACATTAATTATTAGTAAATAAGTTTCTATTTTGTGTAGAAGATAATGAGAAGCAATTAAAGGAGAGAGAGCCAGTCAAAGATATTGGTATTCAGTTTGATTATATTGTTCCTTCAATGGGTAAGAGATACATGTACATAGTAATTTTAATACCATTGTTATAAGCTTTGGAATTTGGTATAGTAGATATAATTGACTTCACTAACCCACAAATATTTCATTGTATAAACAAAACTGATTATGTGTACTCACTCCTTCATGTATATCAGGGTTTCCCACAAAGCAGCTAAACAGCATGAGCTTCATGAGCTACAAGCACTATAATACAGTACATGGCATTTGGAGCAACTTTAAAAATTCATAAAAAATTCAAATTTGATCAGAATCGGCTCAAACTTGATACACAATATAAGAACATGTATATGCATCAGAAAAAATTATTAAAATGGAGAATTCTCACATAGCCATTTTTGACAAAATTTGGCCAAAGAGCAAAGGCTATGGGTCGTTGGCCAGATTTTTGAGCAACTTTAAAAATTCATAAAAAATCTAAATTCAACTGGAATTGGCTCAAACTTGATGAACAGCATAAGAACATGTAAATTTATCAGAAAATATTATAAAAACAAAGAATTCTCCCCTAGTCATTTTTGACGAAATGTGGTCGATTACCCTGTACTATTACTACTATAGTACAGGGTCTTTTGCCCATTTTTTGCTTAATTTGACAGTCCACTGACAAGAAGCTGTATGAGTAATATGCCAAATTTTTTTGGAAAACCCTGCATGTATTTATATTATTTTTACTAATAATTATATGTATTATCCTGATACACACACATACAGATAATTTAGAGTGTCTGAGTGACGTTAACATAGCCAGTAAGAAACTGTTCCTGATACAAGGAGACAGACCTCAACTGCTAAACTGGGAGAGGTATGGGCTAAGAATTGGAGTATCTGGAGGAAGCCTATCATCGACAGAGACAGCTGAGGTAGCTGTGGTCGCTCTTGTAGGAGGACAGTTTGTGTTTCCTAAGAAGACGGTACTCGTTAGTGGTGTGTATGCAGTCTCCGTTTCCAGACCTCTCCTCAAAGCACTGAGGCTTGAGATCCAACACTGCGTTGATATTACAGGAAAACCAGCTCTTGTCAGTCGTTTACGATTTGCCATAGCTCCTATCAGCACACCAAATCTTCCTTACCATTTCTCAATAGTCAATGGAGGGGAATTTGATCATGATGATTGGTATGGATCAATCAATCGGTACAAGTTCTGTCTAGCGAGTATTGTTGGATGCACTAATGGTGAAGGAGGAGGAGAAGGTGATGAATGGGAAGGTGAAGGTATTACTGAAGAAGAGGAGGAGGAGGGAGGAAGAGGAGGAGGAGTTGGAGTGGAAGGTACAACTGCTTCAGGATCATCAGTTAACATCATTAATACTAATGCAGGTATTGTATAATTATTAATATTAATATTTTAGTTGATAGTAGATCCTATTGTATCAAGCGATGCAACTACAACAGAAGAGGATGAAGTAGCTACTCATCATATTGATGGTATAATATCCTTACACTGTATGCTAGTCACTTTTAATATAAATGCACTATATTAATAATGCATGTAGCTGAAGTACAAACAGATAATAATAGAGAAGTTAGCTCCAATGGGATAGTAGAGGCTATGACTTATGCTGGTGTTACTTATTATGAAAGAGATGGGATTGAAGATTTACTGATATTTTCTGCTGCCAAGAAATTAAATGCTCTTTTACAAGTAAGCACATCATGACTGACTGTGCAAGATGTGAGCTGTTTTTGTTGATACTGCAGTATATTGAACAGAAGCGTTTAGGAGCTAAACAAGGGCAGAGTATGTACTTTTCATTTGATCCCACTAAATCTGGCATTATATTAAAATTTGATACACCACAAGCAAAACCTTTCACTGGATGGACTATTGAACCTCACATTAATCCTTGCATTGTAAGTGTTATAGTATGATTCATAACTATTTTATGTACATGTATATTGATGTACTATAGTTGCGTCGCTGTGACATTGATAATTTTGGGAATGAAGATTATCCCATTCCTCCATCTTGTTATGTATCAGTTTATGCATTACCTGGTGCCGTTCCAATCTTACATTACTCTATACCACTGGAAGGTGTGGTAGAACCAGTGTCATTCTTTATACATAGAGCACTGAGAACACACACTCCAGGTAATATTATTATTATTGTTACTGTATGGGTACTAGTTTTTAATAATATGTATGTTAATTTTGAGTGGCATACATGTAATTATGAACATGCATATAATATACATGTGCTTCAAGTAAGGTACATGGGTAAGAAATCAAAATCTGTGAAACTAGATGCCTTATTAAATTTTGGTATTATTGTTATTAATTTTACAGTTATTGAAACTGCTGAAGAACCAAGTGCTCCTGCACTGAAACAAAGAAAGAGAAAAAGTCATTTAAGTAATTTATCCTAAATAATTTATTATGGTATAATTCTTATAGGTACTGACATCAAGTCTATCACTGGTAGCTTAATAGCAGTTATAAGAAATAATCAAGTTGTACTAAGTGAAATATTTGAAGATTCTCTTACTCACATTGCCTTAGGATTGAGTGCAGCTAATATCATCACTCACTCAGTTAAGAATAATCCTTCTTATGACTCCATTATTAAGAATTTCATCACTGGACTAAAAATGAAATCCAGCATTGCTGAACTTGAAGTTCACTGTATGGATTTTCTTGAAGCTCTTTCACCCATTGGAGGTCCAGTGACTGGAGCTGCTGACATGTTGAGGAGGAAATGGACAGAAGAGACTAACCTCCAGCTTGACAGTAAAAGAATCAAGTTATCTTAGGCTCTGCACCCATTGCTTTCTTATATTATTATTATTAATTACTAATGTTTAACTTTATTATTATCACACATCCATGCACCTTATTAATATACAGATACATAATTACATGTACATGATGTATTTTATACCCTCTTTGTTTGAATTAATATTATAAAATGACAAGTAGCAGCACTGGAGTACATATTGCATTATTGGAGTACATATTGGAGTGCAGTATTGGAGTCAGGCTGCCTTCAGAGCTTAACAAATGGTATATCAGCATTCTTTCACCACTTGAACTTTCATCTTGTTGTCCTTGTAGCTGTATATATATAAGGAATTTATCATGC
>NW_003548297.1:5345-9736 GCF_000090795.2 Amphimedon queenslandica | reverse complement strand
TTGTGTGTGAAAGTCATTGCAGTACTAAGTAGTCTAGTCAGTTTCAGGTCTTCAGGTGTCACAGAGTGGTCAACTATTGCTTCATCTACTTCTTTTTTTCTCTCACTGCCGCAGCTACCTAGGTCAAGCGATCAGCGTTTCTACTCCAGCTCATTAGCTCCTAAAAAGCTAATTGTTAACAAAAGTCATGACATTATCATTCCACTTGTACTCCGAGTTAAGTTGTGCTCCAACATGGCGGACGTAATGATTGGCCACGCCTACTGCAACCTATCTATAGTAATATTTATTTTGCTGTGACCTTTAATATAATGGTATTCATTGGAATACCAACACTATAACTCTACATGGACCTCACCTAGTCCAAGGCAACAAGCAACTCTATAAGCTAGCAATTTAATGTCTACTCCTGGAAGACAGATCCATCATCAACCAGACAGGATCTTGGGTTTGTATCTTGTGTGTGTTGCTATAGTTACTCTAATCCTCTATTAACAGGTATTAAAGATCTAAATGAAGTTATTGGTACACTGGAAAGGAGTGGATTTTCAGAGGATGGGTGGAATGAGCTAGGTCTTAAGCTACACATCAGTCAGCCAAAGCTCAATACAGTTAAAGCTAATAATCCTCATGATGTGAAAGGACGTCTTAGAGGATGTCTAGATCTTTGGCTCCAGCAGAGTTATGATACTTATAAATATGGTCTACCCACATTGGAGCTATTAGCTGCTGCTGCTGAAGAGATGGGATTAAAAGCTGTAGCTTCTGGAATCAATCCACAGGGAAGCACTCAGTCACAAAGTATGTAAAGGCTAGTGTAGAGACTCTATGATAATAATGTATATGCAACATTTCTTTTTAGCAAAATCGCCAAAAGAAATTCAGCATATCATTGAAGTATACTCTCCTAATTATATTAAAAATCTAAAAGGAAAGTTTGCATCGTTTAAAACCGAACTCCTTAAGCGACTTTCCAGACATATAAAAGATGGTGTAATAGAGCTTATCGATATTGCCAGATTTGTTGGAGCGACAACTAAAGTTAAAGGTCTAGCAACTACAGCTTCTGTTGATGATTTGTTTGATTCAATTCAAGATCACTTTTCTTATCTCAATTGTGAACACATAGAAATCTTTGTTAGTGATTTTCTGAATGATGAGGACAAGGATTTAAAGGACAAAATGAAGGCATACAAAAGAGATCTTGACAATTTTGAAAAAACCATAAAGCTAAAACAACTTGAGAAAGATTTAGATAATGTACGTTTAACACATTCTCATTCATCTTGCAAAGTTGTGATCAAGTTGGTAGGTGAATGGGAAAATGAAACTCTTGCTAAACTTAAAGACTTTTTGAAACATTACTTTAAAGAAGATTCCCTTTTTAATTTGGTCTGTGTCACAGATGGATGCTTAAGTGTGACATTCCTAGTGCCTCTTTCTTTTTCTCAGTATCTCATTGATACTGCAACTCCACAACTGAAGTCTATGTCTCGTGTTGGTGTACTTCAGCTGATTATTAACGATGTTGAGCTTCTTGATGGAAAAGATGATATCAATCTTGATGAGTCACTAATTGAAGCAGTCAAGTTAGATAAACCATTTGAAGTTTCTTTGTTGTTGTCATTGGGAGCTGATCCGTACTATGAAGATGATAATGGAGACAAAGTACTGGAGTTAGCAATACAGGGAGGGAATGAAGAAATAATAGAATTAATATCAATAGCTACAGATACACAAGTTATGGAATTAGAAAGTAATTAATCTAATTTTGTACACGTAGTAATTACTATTAATGAATTAGGTCAAAAGGAGTTATCTGATGAAGAAGATAGAAAATTTGAAAGTAATAATATTAGAAAAAGAAATGACTATGATAATCAAATTTAAATACCCCCCCTAGATGAAAATGAAAACTTAGAAGTGGAGATTCAGAAACTACAGGACTCCAATGCTGGTATAATATTATAGTTATATATATTTATTATAAATAAAAGAATAGTGTGCATATCTTGCTTGTTGCTTTTGATTATCAATAATTTTTTTTGCTGATCTTAAATCATATTCATTGGCATACCAACACTACCGTTACTTAGTTACCACCATAATACCACTAACCCACTTACCAAATATGGCTACTGCTAGAGGAGAAACTGGAGTAGAAATCAATGATCACTTAGGTTTGTGTCCTTGTTACTTATTGTGTGGGTGTTACTAAAAACTCTGTTAACAGGTATTGAAGATCTTGGTGAGGTTATCAGTACATTAGAAAAGAGTGAATTTTCAGATCACAGATGGGTTGAATTAGGTCTTAAATTACACATCAGTCAGAAAGAGCTTGATACAGTTGGAGCTAATAATCCTCAGGATGTGAAAACATGTCTTAGAAAGTGTCTAGCTCACTGGCTGAGGTGGAATTATGATGTTGATAAGTATGGTAAGCCTTCACTGGAGAAATTGAAAGCTGCTGTAGAAGAGATGGGATTGAGAGATGTGGCTGATAAGATTGCTCAAGTTAAAAAAGTTAAAGGTATGCAGCCATTTGTGTAAACTGTATATAAGCCTACATGTGATTAATATTATTAAATTATATACGTTACAAGTTCTGTAACTCACATAGATTTTTGCCAATTAATAACAAGGTTTGAAGCTCTTGTAGACAAAATTCATGGACATCTAGCGGACCAAGTGAAGCATCAAAAGCTTCAAGCTGGTAAAGTTGTACGTGTAGAGTTCATAGAAGAAAAATGGAAGCTCAGTGAAGGCATCCCAGATGAAGTGTCCATTGACACATTGTTCAATTACATTCAAGATCATTATTCTTTCCTTAATTGTTCATTGATAGAAGCTATCGTTAATAAGCACGTTGACAAATCAAGCCGATTACAAGAAGATATGAAAGTGTATGTTGAAGAAATGAATCATTTTAAGCACTCACAATGTCTCCAAGACCTTCAATACGCAATAGAAAATGTAGAAAACTACAATCCCTCAGAAGGCTCAGATACCAGTTGCAAAGTTGTCATCAAGCTAATTGGAAAATGGGATAAGATGATCATAAATGACTTGGAGTCATTTCTAAGGCATTACTTTGAAGATGAAGATGTATTCAATTATCTTCAAATCACTCCAGGGTCAGTATGCATCTCTTATCTGGTACCATGTTCTGCCATTGCTCACATTACCACTGCTGTCAAGTCAAAGTCTGAATCAATGCATCGAGTTGGTGTATTTTACTTTTCAATAAATGGCGACATACTTCTTGATGAAAAAGATGTTAACTTCAATGAGTCGCTAATTGAAGCAGTCAAGTTATGTGAGGTCTATGAAGTATCACTGTTGCTGTCATTAGGAGCTGATCCATGCTATGAAGATAGTAATGGAGACAAGGCACTGGAGTTAGCTAAACATACAGGAAATAAAGAAATAATGCAAGCAATGGCAACAGCTATGGATTCACAAGTTATTAAACGAAAAAGTAATTAATCATAATTTATATGTGATGTGTATAATTGTCATTACATAGGCCAAGAAGATTTAAGTGATGAAAAAGTTAATAAAGAAACAACTGGTAACAAAAATAATAATAGCAAAAATAATTAATTTAAACAGATGAAAATGAAAAATTAAAAGTGGTGATTCAAAGACTACAGGACTCTAACGCTGGTATATAGTTACACATTATGTTACGTATGCCTAATATATAATTTGCAGAACTTGAGAAGTCATTAACTGCTAGTAAAAGGGAGATTGAAGAGCTACAATCACAAAGTTAGTACTTGTTCATTGCATAGATTTATTAACTGCTATTGTTAGAAAAAGAAAGCGAACAAAATTCAGAAATTGACAGTTAGTGTTTAGCTAAAGTCATGCATGCATTGTGTTTATACTGTACACATATCATAATGTAATAGAACTAAAGGAGTCATTAGCTGAAAGTAAGAGCACTCTTGCTAAAAGTAAAGATGAGTTGCTAGCATTACAGAAGGAAAATGACAGTTAGTGTAGCTAATGTTAACATCATACATTGTGTAATAGAACTAAAGGAGTCATTAGTTGAAACTAAGAGCACTCTTGCTAAAAGTAAAGATGAGTCACTAGCATTACAGAAGGAAAATGACAGTTAGCCATTATTATTAACATTAACTGTACAGTGGTATTTGTACTTGTTACTATTATTATGTGTGTGTGTAGTCTTATTTATAATTATACATTAATGTACAATGAAATAATGATTGTATTCTATACATACAGATGTCTGAAAGCAGTAGTGTTTTAAGCTGTGACATATCAGTTGACGATCGTTTTATTGTTACTGGATCTGGAGACAAGAAGGCTACAGTGTATGAAGTTATACTATGAGGTATAGTTTGATGAGTTTCCTATAGTAT
>NW_003548297.1:3139-4551 GCF_000090795.2 Amphimedon queenslandica | reverse complement strand
GCTTGTGTAGATAAATCCACTCAATCTGAAGCCATTAGAAGTAATGAATAATTTAAATAATATTGTCATGTGTGATATGTGATGCATATGAATGATTTTTTACTTTTATATTGTTTAAATTTAGACGTACATTTTCATAATGCTAATAATTATGAAGGTAAGATTATTCATTATTATTATTAATTTTTATTCTCATAATAAGATGTAGCTCAAATTCCTATTTCAAAGAGTCTATTAGAACATTTCACTTCAATAAGAATTTCATTTGGTTGTATGATGTATAACGTGTTAGGAGTTATCAAAGAGCTAAAACGACCTCTTGATAAGCTAAAGGAGTTCCTGCTCTGTACCTATGAAGGCTATGATTCTAAACTAAAATCAAAGCTAGATAGTTGTTCTGATATATCCAGTTTATTTCATGTGATTAGAGGAGAGTGTTCATTGACTAATATTAGTCTGTTAGAAGCTGTAGCTAAAAAATTTGACTTCATCGAAGAAGTTTGGGAATACATTATGGAATACAAGGAAACACTGCAAAAGTTTTGTTGGCTACTTTTAGATATATGTAAGGTTGATGATCTGAGGTCCATTGTAGTCCCTTCCAAGCCTCAGCCACATCTTCAGTGTATAACGTTCATCCTTAACTGGGAACCTGAGGAGCATGTGCTAAAAGACATTAAAGAAATTCTTGCCAAGATAACTGAGCCTTATGGTAGACTTATCATTATTAAGATAGTGTGTATTGAGTCTATACCCCATGATTAGTTAATTTTGGTTTTAATTATTGTTATTGAGTTTGAACTTTGAACTTTGAATATACCCTAGCCACACCTCTTGCAACTGCAATTATTATTACTGCATGACATTTTTTCACCTAAGTTCCAAGCAACATGTTCTTCCGAGTGTTCTTCTCCTTTGCTTCTATATCCAGCTGCTGTATTTTTCTGACTGCTGTAACCTTCTCAAAAGTAACAGGTAGGCAGGCCACATTATGAAAATTTGTA
Organism: Amphimedon queenslandica; assembly: GCF_000090795.2. NCBI lineage: Eukaryota > Metazoa > Porifera > Demospongiae > Haplosclerida > Niphatidae > Amphimedon > Amphimedon queenslandica. The sequence goes on along the minus strand of NW_003548297.1, from coordinate 3,547 downwards.
ATTATTCCTTCATTTTTTCCAGGTACCTGTACAGAAGGTAGTGTAACATTATTTGGCAGTATAAGAGAATATGAAGGACTAGTATCAGTTTGTTATAATGGCACCTGGTCTGTACTGTGTGCTGGTACTGATAGCAGGTGGAATGTAGACACTGCCACCATTGTATGTAGGTCACTGAACTATAAAGGAGCTGGCAGTAAGTATTTGTACATGATCTGTAATTCTTATTTGCTTTTATTATTGCAGTAATTTTTAATGGCTAATTCGGCTATATTGTTTATTACATCTGTTTGTACAAACTAGAGTCATAACAAAATGGCTGAATGTGCAAAAATTAAATAATCACAACTCTTCTTCATTGAATCATTACTCTAGCTCTCTTTCTCTCCTTCTGTCTCTCTAGTTATA
>NW_003548297.1:0-1925 GCF_000090795.2 Amphimedon queenslandica | reverse complement strand
AGGATGGAACGATAAGTCCGCTAATAGAGTCTGTAATCAGCTGGGGTATAAGAAAGGAAGTGAGTGAGAGAGAGAGAGAGAGCAAATGATGTTTTAATGATGCTTCAATTGTCCTATTATACATGTACAGTATATATGCTTATGCATGTACATGTTAATTGTGTTAATTTCTAAATCAATTAAAGTATACTAAGTGAGATTATACATACAGTTTTATGTACCATGATTATTATAATATATATTTATAACCTGTGTTTATATCTCTTGATAAGTACCCTCACTTGCTGGTCAGTTTCCAGCTGGTATTGGTCCTATCTGGGGTTCTGAGATAAACTGTACTACACTAGCGTCACTCCTAGGCAGTGATCTTGACCCACCCGGTCTTCTTGACTGCCTGTGGCCACTACCAATTGGATCAACTCCTAACTGTACCCATTCCAATGACGCTGGGGTAATATGTACTAACGATACATCAGGTAATGGCATTAATAAAGTATTGTGTATTATATATGTGAACTATTGTTATTATTAAAATATTATTATTATTATTATTATTTTGTATTTTAGTTAAGTATTCTTGTCACCCAGCTATTCTTAATAACATGTTTGTGTGCTTGTAGTACAGGGTCATGGGTCAAATTTCACCAAAAATGAAAAGAATTCTCCATTTTTATAACTTATTTTGATACATATACATGTTCTTATGTTGCGTAAAAAGTTTGAGCTGATTCTGATCAAAATTAGATTTTTACGAATTTTTAAAGTTACTCCAAAATCAGTTAAAAGTCCCTGTACTATAGTACATGGTCTCAGGCCAAATTTTGCCAAAAATGAAAAGAAGAGAATTCTTCATTTTCATTACATTTTCTGATACATATACATGTACTTATGTTGTGTAGAAAGTTTGAGCTGATTCCAATCAAATTTGGATTTTTTATCAAATTTTAAAGAGAGACCATCATGTCTTTTTTCTATTTCCAGTGAATACAATCGCTCCTATACTTACAACCTGTTGGATGAGTATCACGACAATGAGGCCACCTCTAAAGTATACGAGGCAATGCTCCTCCTCTCCCTAGCGATGGTTGCTAAGGCCATACTGACAATATTCACATTCGGAATGAAGGTTCTATAATATTTTAATTTAAATTTTATTTTAAAATTCAATTTAAAGGTACCAGCTGGTTTATTTATCCCGTCAATGTTTGTGGGGGCGTGTGTTGGAAGAGTAATTGGAATAGGAATGGAACAAATTGCTTTGTAAGAAAACCTAACTATTACCTTTACTTATTATTATATTATTAATTATTATTCCTGCCCCTCCCCCTATAGTATATACAAAGATTCTTGGTTCTTTAAATTATTCTGTTCCCCTCATGAAGCCTGTGTCACTCCTGGGCTGTACGCTATGATAGGAGCTGCAGCTGCTCTGGGCGGAGTCACTAGAATGACAGTATCTCTAGTGGTCATTATGTTTGAACTGACAGGAGGCCTGAGCTACATAGTACCGATAATGGTGGCCGTGATGATCAGTAAATGGGTGGGAGACGCCATTGTTAAAGATGGAATGTATCCTTTAAAAATTAAAAAAATAAATAAATAAAATAATAATAATAATAATAATAATAATAATAATAATAATAATAATAATAATAATAATAATAATAATAATAATAATAATAATATAATAATAATAATAATAATAATAATAATAATAATAATAATAATAATAATAATAATAATAATAATAATAATAATAATAATGAAGATGTACATGTACATGAATATTATTTATAATAATGGTGGTTAGAAATTTTTTCAATAATGCTTCATTTTCTCACGCCCACACATATAACGAGTTATTATTCCTTAATGGTGTCTGTTCAGTTATGATGGTCACATTCATTTGAATGGTTTCCCATTCC
>NW_003548296.1:8188-9736 GCF_000090795.2 Amphimedon queenslandica | reverse complement strand
CAAGGGATCACGTGAGTGCATCATTTCATTCATTTGTGTATTAAAACATTTTTTGCAATCTCTCATCTCTGTTATTTATTTATTTATTTATATTTATATATAACTTTACAGTGCAAGTAAAAGAGAGTAGTAAATTGAGAGTGAATATGTTTGCAGTGGGAACACTGAAGGACTGGTCACTAGGGGAGCCTTGAATGAAAAGAAAAGAAAGAGATGAGGAGAGGGAAAAGGAGAGATACAAAATCACAGATAATAATGAATTAAGAAAAGAAGACAAGAGATGAGGAGAGGGAAAAGGAGAGATACATACTCACAGATAATATTAAATTAAGAAAAGAAAAGAAGATAAGAGAGAAAGAGATGAGGAGAGGGAATAGATGCAAAATCACAAACAATAATAAATTAATAATAATAAAATCAAGTAAATTATTACAGTAATAATGATAACATTATGATTAAAAGCTAACAGAAACATGCTAAAATTTATAATAAGTGAGGTTACCGAGATGTAGATGGAGGTATAGGATATAAGTTGTGACAGCTGCTACACGGGCATATTAGATGATATGTACATGAGCATTCCGATTCAAAGTTGGCTAGAAATTGTTCCCAAAAGTAGGTTCTGACACGAGATAAGACATCTTTTTCAAGATGGCCGTTCTCAATGACTGGAGTATGAAGTTGCCATTTTCTCTCTTAAAATGTATTTAGCCTAGCTTTATGATAAACCTACTGCAAAGTTATAATGGCGGGTTCAAGGTTCCGATAGGTTATTGTAAGTTATTTGTTCTAAATTGGTTAAATCAGTTTTTGACAAAATTTAGCCCAATGAGACCATGCACATCTAGTACAAGGGCTTCGACCCAATTCAATTTTTGAGCAGCTTTAAAAACTCAAAAAATCCAAGCCTGAACAAAATCAGCTCAAATTTCTGCAAAACATAACTGAGTACATGTATGTGCATCTAAATGATTTATATATTTCTTGACTTTTTGACATATTTTATACTTTCTGTTATTATTCTTATAGAACCAATTGTGTATACTGGTTCGTATTTTGGTGATGGTAATAAAGCTATCATTTATTCTGATTTTAATTGTGGAGGTTTTGAAGAAACTGTGACTGAATGTCATAAGAGAGAATATGGCTCTTTTACTTGTTCTCATAGCAATACAGTTGGAATCATTTGCAGAGACAGTAAGCTATTCATTATCATTGCTCTGTTGGTCATTATTAACTTTTTCATAGATTGCTCCAATTCTGATGTACGCTTGGTTGGTGGTCCAACAAAATATGAAGGCACACTCCAAGTGTATTATTATAATATGTGGGGGCTTGTGTCTGCTAATGGATGGACTGACAGAGAAGCATCTGTAGTCTGTAAACAATTGAACTATAACACATCAAGTAAGTTATCATTTCTGAATATAAAATAATTCTTGCAGGAGGTGTTGCTGTTAATGGTTCACGTTATGAATCATCAAGAAGAACCATACAACTTACTGATGTTGACTGCAATAGAAATGAGGAGGAACTGGATCAGTGTCA
>NW_003548296.1:1216-5825 GCF_000090795.2 Amphimedon queenslandica | reverse complement strand
CAGTGGTTGATTGACTGATTGATCCACTACTGACATTCATTCCATGGGCATGTGATATTAACAGTATATCTTAATGTGTTGGGGTTGATACTAACTAACACAGTACCAGAACAAGTATTGGTTCGATCATCACAATTAGTATAACTAGCCAGTGCAGTACTACCAATGCTCATACTAATACCATCATAGCGATCAAATCCAATTTTAATACAATTCAGTTTGTATTCCTGAGGATATACTGTCATATCAGAAGGAAGATCACCAATTGTGAATGATTCTATCTCTGCATATCCTACAAATGAACATTATTACATCAGTAAGTGATTATAGTCTCCTCTTACTGAATATATTAGTAAAGATGATGTCATTGGCATTAGAACAATCAGTGGATAGACAACACTTGTACCAGCCTTCTTCAGAATTTGATAGTCCCTGAGCAAGATAAAGGTTGATAGTAGCAGCAGGTGAAGTGACATTAGTACAACGAAAAGGATCACTGGCACTATTACTGTTACAGTCAACAGGATCATCAGGATCAGCAACTCTAACCCACTGACCAGTAGTTAGATTAGAATCAGGTAACACACATGATATAGCTTCAATAACTTCATTGACAATGTTGTCAAAAAAATATGATCCATTAGGATAACAGTTTCCATCATATGCTAAATAGATACCTATAAAATCAATACTTAAAATAATTTATTATTATATAAATCAATATACCTTCTTGCTGACAAATATGAGTGAAGACACTGATTGCACTACTAGCAGGTCCCAGTAATTGTTGATAGGCTCTGACTGTGATGCTATAAGTTGTTAGTTCTCTCAGTCCATCCAGTGTGATTGTATTATTACTACTTCCCTCCACCTGTACTGTCTGCACAGTGTCTGTGTCACTAGTGACATTGACTACATATCCATCAGCATCAGATGAATCAAGTGCAGTCCAACTGACAGTGATAGTGGTAGCTGTCTTGTTGACCTCAGTAAGAGAAGAGGGAGCAGTTGCTGGTACTAATATTATTGGTATCAAGAATTATTAGCATTCATAAACATTACCTTTTATAGTTATATTACGTATTCTAATTGCATTAGCATCAGGACTATCTGCTACCCTGCACTGATACATTTGATCTCCAGTGGTTGATTGACTGATTGATCCATTACTGACAGTCATTCCATTCCATGTGATATTAACAGTATATCTTACTGTGTAGCTACTGCTAACTAACTCAGTACCAGGACAATTGCTATTTTGATCATTATAATTAGTGTAACTAGCCAGTGCAGTATTACCAATGCTCATACTAATACCATATGAATAGAGTCCAATTTTAGTACAATTCAGTTTGTATTCCTGAGGATATACTGTCATATCAGAAGGAAGATCAGCAACAGTAAATGATTCTATCTCTGCAAATCCTACAAATGAAAATTATGACATCAGTAAGTGATTATAGTCTCCTCTTACTGAATATATTAGCAAAGATGATGTTAGTGTTAGGATCTGAACAATCAGTGGGTAGACAATACTTGTACCAGCCTTCTGTAGTTGTTGTTAGTCCCTGAGCAAGATAAAGATTGATAGTAGCAGCAGGTGAAGTGACATTAGTACAAAGAAAAGGATCACTGGCACTATTACTGTTACAGTCAACAGGATCATCAGGATCAACAACTCTAACCCACTGACCAGTAGTTAGACTAGTACCAGGTAACACACATGATATAGCTTCATTGGCTGCATTGACATTACTATCCCAAAAATAGGATCCAACAATATAGCAGTTTCCATCATGTGCTAAATAGATACCTATAAATCAATACTTGAAATATATTAATTTAAAATCAATATACCTTCTTGCTGACAAATATGAGTGAAGACACTGATTGTACTAGCAGATCCCAGTAATTGTTGATAGGCTCTGACTGTGATGATATAAGTTGTTAGTGCACTCAATTCATCCAGTGTGATTGTATTATTACTACTTCCCTCCACCTGTACTGTCTGCACAGTGTCTGTGTCACTAGTGACATTGACTACATATCCATCAGCATCAGATGAATCAAGTGCAGTCCAACTGACAGTGATAGTGGTAGCTGTCTTGTTGACCTCAGTAAGAGAAGAGGGAGCAGTTGCTGGTACTAATAGAAAGAGTACATAATTATTATTGGTAAATATTACATGGCCATTACTATTGATTCAATCAATAAATGTTATGAATAGATTTCAGTGAGAGATCAGTTAAGAGGGAGTCACAGGTAAAGCATAACAATAAAGCCAATATTTTGAGGATAATAAATTTTGCAAATGACCCGTATCCAGAAGCTCGTGAAATTAATTTTCACAAGTTTCTACTATTCTTCCATCTTGTACCATGTTAAAATGATTTTCAAGGAATTAATTTTCACAAATCTTGAAAAATCTGTAAAATTTGTTATCTCCAAAAATAATTTGCTATACGATACTCTTCTCAGTTATGATATACCCAGTACCAAAGAGCAAATAATAACCTGATCCACATGAAACCCACGACCTTCTAGCATTCCAAATTATACTCCAAGAGTTAGGCTATCTGGGACAATCTAAATGCTAGGGCACATATACTGGGTAAAATATGTGTATCCATAGTTAGAAAATATTTGTCATGGGCGTTTATTTAAGCAGGGTGTTTATTTGAGCAAATATGGTACATGTACGCATGTACATGTACAATTATACATGTACATCAACAGTACACAGATCATTTATTACCTTTTATGGTTAAATTATGTGTTCTATCAATACCACCACTAGGATTATCCAGTAGACACTGATACATTTGATCTCCAGTGGTTGATTGACTGATTGATCCACTACTGACATTCATTCCATCCCATGTGATATTAACAGTATATCTTACTGTGTAGTAGAGGTTGCTGCTAAATAGCTCAGTACCAGGACAAGTATTGGTTCGATTATCACAACTAGTGTAACTAGCCAGTGCAGTGCTATTAATGTTCATGCTAATGCCATACAAATAGAATCCAATTTTAATACAATTCAGTTTGTATTCCTGAGGATATACTGTCATATCAGAAGGAAGACCAGCAACAGTAAATGATTCTATCTCTGCAAATCCTACAAATGAACATTATTACATCAGTAAGTGATTATAGTCTCCTCTTACTGAATATATTAGCAAAGATGATGTTAGTGTTAGGATCTGAACAATTAGTAGGTAGACAACACTTGTACCAGCCTTCTTGAGCTGCTGATAGTCCCCCAGCAAGATAAAGATTAAGAGTAGCATTAGGTGAAGTGACAGAAGTACAGCGAAAAGGATCATTGTTAGTATTGTCACAGTCAACAGGATCATCAGGATCAGCAACTCTAACCCACTGACCAGTAGTTAGGCTAGTACCAGGTAACACACATGATATAGCTTCATTAGCTGCATTGACACTATTATCCCAAAAATATGATCCATTAGTATAACAGATTCCATCACGCAAAAGGTAGATACCTATAAAAACCTATACAGTTGTTATTATACACATCCAGTGTCTTACCTGAGGAAGGTGGACATTGACTAATAACTTCACTGACACTCAACAAGAAGACAAAAGACAAGACTAAAAGCATCATAAAAGATGATCTATGCAGCAAATGGGAATGGGTGTTTGTGTGTATGTGTGACTACAGTGTTTTGATAACACCTGACTATGATAATAATTCATAATTCATTTTAATTTTGTCTAAATTTAATTTAATAATAGATTTTACAAGGTGGACTGGTAAAATTAACAAATGAGAGGAGACACAAGTATCAAAAACACCTTGATGGGTTATCAGCAAGAGCTGCTGATACCCAGGAGAACTTAAAATTATAGTTAAAATGAAAAAGAGGAGAAAGAGAGGAAGGAGGAAATAGTAACAAAAACAGAGAAAGAGTAAATAACGGAAAATTGACAGAACAGAAAAAACAGAATATTTACGTACATAATAATAATAACATAATAATTAAAGGAAATCAAGGAAGAGAGTAAAAAACTAACAGATAAGTAGTAATCATAGTGGATTGACAAATTCCATGTCCAATAGTAGTCTTAGGGCAGTTAGGGGAGGCTGCCTAGTTCCCAGCACTAACTGGGGACAACCCCCACACCCAAGAGGCTACCTCCTCACAGGGAGCTGCCTTGATCCAAGTATTATTATTATTATTAAGTCAGTGATCCAGATGACAGCCATAACACCCACCCACTCAATGTGGCCAGGGGGGCTGGTAGATCTATCATATCAATCATATCATATCATATGAAAATTGTATGCTTTGTATCTAGCAATTTAGCAAGGAATTATTATCTGACAAAATTTAGTTTCAAATAGCAATTAGCGCCAAAATTATTCTAAGCCAAAATTGCACCTATGAAATTTTTCATGGTGGCTATAATGCATAGTCTTGGGCCAATGTAATTTATTTATGTTATGCATTAAGAATATGCAATAAGAAAAATACCAAAACTTTCTTATTTTAAATAGTTAGTTTATTATAATACGCTAAGAATGTCCCCAAATATAGAGCAGCTGCACGGATTGAGATACGTGTCCTTGAACAAATCAGAGACA
>NW_003548296.1:0-1206 GCF_000090795.2 Amphimedon queenslandica | reverse complement strand
GCTGGTACTAATAGAAAGATGTAGTATTTTAAAAGTCAAACTTAACTGTTACCTTTTACAATTACATCACGTGTTCTAGTAGGTTGATCAGTAACTTGCACTACACACTGATACATTTGATCTCCAGTGGTTGATTGACTGATTGATCCACTACTGACATTCATTCCATCCCATGTGATATTAACAGTATATCTTATTGTGTAGCTAAAACTAACTAACTCAGTACCAGGACAAGTACTACTTTGATCATTACAACTAGTATAACTAGCCAGTGCAGTACTACCAATGCTCATACTAATACCATATGAATAGAGTCCAATTTTAGTACAATTCAGTTTGTATTCCTGAGGATATACTGTCATATCAGAAGGAAGATCAGCAACAGTGAATGATTCTATCTCTGCAAATCCTACAAATGAAAATTATTACATCAGTAAGTGATTATAGTCTCTTCTTACTAAATATATTAGCAAAGATGATGTTAGTACCAGAAGTTGAACAATCAGTGGGTAGACAACACTTGTACCAGCCTTCTTGATCTACTGTTAATCCCTGAGCAAGATAAAGACTGAGAGTAGCATTAGGTGAAGTGACAGAAGTACAACGAAAAGGATCACTGGCACTATTACTGTTACAGTCAACAGGATCATCAGGATCAGCAACTCTAACCCACTGACCAGTAGTTAGACTAGTACCAGGTAACACACATGATATAGCTTCAGTAACTGCATTGACACTATTATCCCAAAAATATGATCCATTAGTATAACAGATTCCATCACGCAAAAGGTAGATACCTATAAAACGTATACAGTTGTTATTATACACATCCAGTGTCTTACCTGAGGAAGGTGGACATTGACTAATAACTTCACTGACACTCAACAAGAAGACAAAAGACAAGACTAAAAGCATCATAAAAGATGATCTATGCAGCAAATGGAAATGGGTGTTTGTGTGTATGTGTGACTACAGTGTTTTGATAACACCTGACCATGATAATAATTCATAATTCATTTTAATTTTGTCTAAATTTAATTTAATAATAGATTTTACAGGGTGGACAGGTAAAATTAAAAGAGGAGAGGAAACACAAGTATCAAAAACACCTTGATGGGTTATCAGCAAGAGCTGCTGATACCCAGGAGAACTTAAAATTATAGTTAAAATGAAAAAGAGGAGAAAGAGAGGAAGGAGGAAATAGTA
>NW_003548295.1:7352-9749 GCF_000090795.2 Amphimedon queenslandica | reverse complement strand
CTACTGTTATTATTAGTAACATTAATAATGTCAATGACCCTACAATGCAATGAAACCCAATTATTAGCAGTTGTATATTATTAGTATACTGACAGTATATTATTAGTATGCTAGCAGTATATTATTAGTATACTGACCTGATACAGATGCTACCGTTATTGCAGATATTTGTATTGTGTTGATTGGTTTATACACAGTATCTCTAAATGTACTGGCTATTGACTCATTAAGAGACCCAGTCTATGAGAGGGAGAGGGAGGGGGAGGGAGAGAGAGGGGGGAGAGGGAGAGAGAGTAGCAGCTGCTAACATTATTAGTGGTTACCTCTTCAACCCACAGTAAAGGCAGGTAGGTTGTATTGATTGGCAAATGAGATAAATCACTAAAAATACAATAAATTACTAATAATAATTTACTAATAAAAATAATAATAGTAACTCCATCTTTATAATAATAATAATAATGATGATGAACGTACGGTATGTCTTCGTATTGTTTGAGTTGGATGTTAATTTGTAACCTTTTGGCAGCATGCAACACAGCACCAGTTATCTATAATAATAATAATAATAATAATAAATGAATCATTAATTATTTATGCAGATGTGTTCTTTCTTACTGGTTCAACGTTAAGGAATGAATCATGTTTGTCCCTGTTGCTAGGGGGACCATTAATATCATTAGTATAATATTCATCAGCATCAAGGAAGTGAGGCTTACTAACAAATATTGGGACATCTAAAAATGATAACAAACCAATCAATACATGTATATACATGGACACGTCCTTCTTACTTAGGGGGAACACAGCAGTGAGATTAAGTACACCATCAGGCCCGTTCATGTAGAATCCTTTATCCTGATAAGCTTTCTGTAGCTCAGTCTGTGGTAGTCTGAACTGATACATCTTTATATCAAATTCAGTGATGTCTTTATAATAGGTAAAGTAGCCAGATCTGAAGAGTTCATCAACATACACATCCAACACATCAGTTCTTGATACTCCAGGATGGAACAGGAGTGCTTCAGTACCATTGATCATCTGGGCATAAGGAGTGCCCCAACCGGTTATACTGGTTTTACCGTCATACATGAGATACTGTGCTGTAGTCTGGGGTGATCCTTTACCAGTGTAGACCATATTAGGACCAGCTGTATCAGTCTGGTGCTATAGTACAATAATAATAACAATAGTAACAGGATGAGTAATGATTGTGTGTCTAATTATAGTAACAGTTATGTTAGTGTGGTACCTCTAACTGGAAGAATCCACCGTTGAGGTCCTTAGTTAAATCAAGAAATGTCACATTTGCTAACAAATCAGCCACAAATTTCAGAAAAGGATCTTCATAGCCCCAGAGTATCTCACTGACTGGTCGTGTCATTATTAGTTTCTCGTTAAAGTCCTTGCTCAATTCAGTTATTATAGTTTCAATTAGATCTTTAACAATAGTATTGATTGGAGGTGGAAAAGTGGCAGACATTTTTATTAGTTTTTCAAACTGGAGGAGAAATCCCTGGGGAAGAGATACAGATAAACCACACCTACTAACCCACCCACCCAGTCCTTACAATAAGTGGCAGGTTAATAGTGGTAATGTTAACATGACTTGGATCAAGTCCATTTGATTTCTCTTTGTTAAAAATATATGAGGTATTTTCAAAATATTCTAAAATGGTCTCATCACTGTTCCATCTCAAATTATACTTCGTCTTTGACTCACTAAAATAACAAAAATAATAACATTACTATCATATTAATACCATCATTATCATCATCATTAATATTAATATTATTGTCACAGGCCGAGCTAGTGTGTCACTGACGTGTACTACAATAAACTCAAACACTTTATACTTTACTACTGCTGCACTATAATCATATCATTATATTGTACTACTGGAGTATACTGGACCTATTGTTGTGGTCTATATCATTGTATTGCACTACTGGACCTGTTGTTGTGGTCTATATCATTGTATTGCACTACTGGACCTATTGTTGTGGTCTATATTGTTATGTAATATTATGCACTCCAGGGCTGGGCTACTGCTGAGCTCATGTCAATCATGTGACACTAATCAACACAATAACACTATCAACTAACACACTAGCACTGCACTACTAGCGGTGCAACCCTCTCTCTCTTACTTGTATACAAATGGCCCTATTTCTTCAATAGTAGCTTTCTCTCCATTTAAAAACTCATCTTTGTTAGTTAAGTTAAACATGTAGAAGGACATGTAGACAGCAGCACCAGGTTTAGACCATTGGTCTGTAGCTGCTGAACCTTTCGTTAACGACACTTGCTGTTTATAAGAAAAATAATAATAATAAACCTTTGATTGTTATTCTCTTACTTTAGCAATAAACTTATCAACTTCTTTTATCATGATA
>NW_003548295.1:5569-6752 GCF_000090795.2 Amphimedon queenslandica | reverse complement strand
AATGACCTGACGGATATATTCTCCTCTCTTTCTACTAATACAGTAGCAGGTAGCTGCTGTAATTAGATATCCAAAAACTGTCATCAAAGCATGAATGAATACACCATTGTGTCCACAGTTAGTAATAAAGTGATGACCTACAGTACAAAGCAATGTATATAATACAATGGTACACTGTTTACCGTGTATCCTAGTAAAAATATGTGATCCACCATCAATCAAAAATGGAAGAATAAATTCTACATCTATAAAGAAATAATAATGACAACAGAAAAACATCTTTACCCATTTCGGCTCCTGTCTGACTCAATAGCAATGAGCTCCACCCCAAAATAACAACATTCATTGGTGCTTAGAACATTATTCATTGTGTGAAAAACAAACCAGCTTGGGTGTGTCCCTTTACTGAAAATGCTGTACATTATTGCAGTATCTGTCATCATTAGTCTTCAAACAGGAGCCACATACAGCAATGGTAAGTAACATTAATTATTAATTATTATCAGTTATTATTATCATCAACAGGTTGCCGTGAAGGCAGTGTTAGATTGGTAGGTCCTGATGTTAATGTCACTAGATATGGTAGACTAGAGATATGTTCATCTGGTCTGTGGCACAGTGTGTGTGCTGATGGTTCATTCTGTTCATTAACTGCTAAAGTGATCTGCAGGCAATTAGGACTCTCTATTACTGGTAAGCAAGTAGAGCCTTCATGGGTGAATAAGTAATGTAATACCTGAGGACTGAGATATCTGCTTGAGGTGAAGCTGAGGGCAGATATCAAGGGACTCAGGTATTACATTACTGATACTCACCTCCAGACACACACAGTGGTATATAAGCTATGTATATGTACAGGTGCTCAAGCTTATGGTCTGGCTCTATTTGGTGAAGGTAATGGCACAGTTGGATATCAGAATGTCTCTTGTACTGGGAATGAGCTCAACATTACACAGTGCAACTACACCACACCTTCAACCTGCAGTCATGAGTTTGATGGAGGAGTACTCTGCAATCCTCAGGCAATATGTCTTGATGTTGGTGGGTTCTCTTCTTGTTGTGATACCTACCACTGCTATATCTCATACCCGTACAACTGCTGGTGTGATGAACTCTGTCATTCAATGGGTGACTGCTGTCCTGGGGTGGAGTTTACCTGCCCTCATCCAAACTGTGAGGACCT
>NW_003548295.1:2979-5514 GCF_000090795.2 Amphimedon queenslandica | reverse complement strand
ACAGTCTGTAGTACAGGCTTTACTGTCAATGAAGCAACTGTAGTGTGTAAGAGCTTAGGACTGAGTGTATCAAGTAAGAATAGAATTATTTATTTATTTTATTTATTGTTTTATTAAAGAGGTTACACCATTTTACAATAATAATGAATACGGTCAGGGACTTGAGGACGTTTATTCAAAGACCGTCAGTTGCTATGGCAACGAGTCCCAGCTGTTAGACTGTAAAGGATACAACAGTTGCTGTGGGCACCAGTATGACATAGGAGTGTCCTGTGAATCATCATGTACCTCTGGGACTATAAGACTGGTGGGTGGACCTACTGATAGGGAAGGACGAGTTGAAGTGTGTCACAATGGACGCTGGGGCACTATATGTGACAAGGAATGGGATATCTATGATGCATATGTGATCTGTAGGACAATGGGGCTACCATGGAGAGGTATACACACACACACACACACACACTGCATGGCTGGTATCAATAGGAGGAGGTTTAAACTAGTGTTGATATAATGATCATTATTATGACCATTGACAGGTGCACAGGCATTTACTGGTGGGTACACTAGTAGTGTGTATGGATCAGGTACCACAGGTCAGGTGATATGGATTGAAGATATAGAGTGTACTGGAGAAGAGAACCAACTCAGTGAGTGTGTCAGTGAAGATCAGTATGGAGACAAAGGGAACTGCCAGCATTCAAATGATGTCAGCATGATCTGTGGTAAGTATCGATCACTCTTTATTATCACTGTTTGAAAATAATTTATACAAAATTAGGACTGATTTTTAGTCAATTTTTGGAAAAAAACATTTTTTTAGATTTTGGCCTATTTCTCAAAATAGTCATAACTCAAAAAATTGAAGTCAGAATCAGCTCAAACTTTCTACGCAGCATAAGGACATCAATATGTATCAGAAAATGTAATAAAATTTGGGTTGATTTCGGAGCCATTTAAAAAATACCATACTATTATTGATATTAACATTATCATTACGATTATATATAATTATTATTAATGCATCATGTAGCCCCAGGTCCCTGTGCATTAGCTGGTTATAATGAAACATGTTGTGATCCATCTACTGGTGCCAGTTGTCAAGGAGTTAACCCAAACACCGTCTGTCACTGCTCACTCGACTGTGAGGATCACAATGACTGCTGCATTGATGCACACTTGATATGCCAGTAAACAACATTAGTCACTATCATTATTATTATTATTGTCATTATTATTATTATTATTATTATTATTGTCATTATTATTATTATTATTGTTATTATTATTATTATTATTATTATTATTATTGTCATTATTATTATTATTATTATTATTATTATTATTATTATTATTATTATTATTATTATTATTATTAATCAATTTTTAGGTGTCATAACTATGATTTAAGACTAGCGGGTGGTACAGTACCTAATGAAGGTCGTGTTGAGATGTGCTATGAAGGAGAATGGGGTACCATCTGTGATGACTATTGGGACAACCTAGACGCACAAGTTGTGTGTCGTCAATTAGGATACTTGTCAACAGGTAAATTCACCAAGTAATGTAATACCTGAGGACTGAGATATCTGCTTAAGGTGAAGCTGAGGGCAGATATCAAGGGACTACTGATACTCACTGGTCACTGCAATAAATAATACACTATATTTTCTATTTTACCAATACTAGGAGCTCAGGGATTTAGATATGCATATTTTGGTGAAGGAACAGGTCCAATATATTTAGATGATGTACAGTGCAGAGGAATTGAGCGCAAACTGATATACTGTAAACGTAAATATTGGGGCCATAACTGCCGTCATTATGAAGATGCTAGTGTAAGATGCCCTATAGCACCAGAGTGTACTTCCCCTGACATAAGACTAGCTAATGGAGAGAACAGCTTTGAAGGAGAACTACAGATCTGTCATAATGGAGCATGGAGCAAAGCCTGTATTACTAATGATTATCTTTATGTGTCAAAAAATGCACTTGTAGCATGCAGGACAATATTTGGATCAACAAGAGGTAAGAAATAACATTATCAATTTATTATTATTATTTATTTATATATTTATTTGTAGTGAGTACATTCTATTTTTCATACAGCTGGTGGTCGTCAGGTTCACCAGGAGTTGGTTCAATAAGGTGCAATGGATATGAGAGCAATCTTGCTAACTGTTTTGATGACTACAACACTTACAAGAACTGCCCCAATGCTGTATTAACATGCTACCCTCAGTGGAGGTATGCTGGTCAACCAATGTTGATACCAGGACCTCAGTATGGTCGACTACTGGTCAGTGTTGACGATACCTGGGGCACTGTCTGTAAGGACCTGTTTGATGTCAATGATGCTGGAGTTGTATGCACTGAACTGGGACTACCAGCAAGCAGTAAGTGACTGATGATAACATTACACTGTTTTTATACCATTATAGGTCCCAGGGTGTACAGAGATGGTCAGTTTGGAGCTGGTAGGGGGTCCATACATTATAACTATGTTCAATGCGATGGGTCTGAGACACACCTCAA
>NW_003548295.1:0-2793 GCF_000090795.2 Amphimedon queenslandica | reverse complement strand
GGAGGAAGAATTGAAGTTGTTATAACAAGAAATGGGGAACTATCTGTCACAAGGGATGGACTACTGAAGACGCAAGAGTGGCCTGTTACCAACTGGGATATGACCCAACTTGTAAGGTCTAATGCATGTACATGTACTTGTGTAGCATATTTAGTTTGAGTTGATTCTGATTCAATTATTATCATTATTTAGATGTTAGAACATTCAGTGGTGATAAGTTTGGTCCAGGAATTGGTCCAGTTCAATTTAAAGATATCAATTGTACAGGAAATGAGACTAACCTCAAGTACTGTACAGTTAATACTGACACCAGTGACTGCAGTCATGATGAAGACTCTGGCTTAAGATGTGATGGAGATAAACTGGGTAATCCATTATGACCTATTATTATTATTATTATTATTATTATTATTATTATAGTTAATGACACTCGTATTGGCTATATGCCTAATCCACTTCCTTCTCCCGGTATGTGTAGATGTATCGTTATACTGTTATAATATTTATATTAGGGTTTATTACTAATTCAAGTATTAGTGTATTGAACAACACTGCAGTTGAAATACACTGGAACAAACCCCACAATGGGCAGAGTGTACCAGTTCAGTATAACATTACAATAGGGAGTAGGACAGTCAGTGTCATTGGAAGTGAATACAATGCTATCATTAGCAATCTAAGTAAGATATTATTGATTATTATTATTATTATTATTATTATTGATTATTATTATTATTATTATTTATTATCTATGTTCATAAGGTCCTGGTGTCCTGTACTCCTATCAGGTTGTTGTTAGTAATATTTTTGGTCCAGGACTGCCACAGACTTCCAATCATTTCTTCACTGCTGAACTAGGTAAAGCTAATTTGTAAGGAAAGGAGCTTTCAAAACACTAACTTTCTTTTCACTTGTAGCTCCAGTTGGTGCTGTTACTATACAAAGTGTTGAGTGGGTCAATGATTACACTGTCCAACTGGTGTGGAGTCCCTTAGCATTGACTGAGGCTCGTGGATTCATTAACAATTATAATATAAATATATCATCATATGTTAATGGTACCTGTGGGATTGAACCAGTAGCAACAGACTCAGCACCAGCTAATAATAATGATACTAACAGTAATATTAATCACACCATAGCAACAAGAGGTGGTGTGATGGTTCCTTCACTGATGTACTGTGTGACAATAACTGCTAACAACTCCATTGGAACCGGACCCAATAGCAGCCCTTTCATCATTAACGGTACTAGCAATACTATTCATTAATATACATAGTAGTTATTATTTTATTAATAGTTATTAGTAGTTATTAATAGTTATTTCTTTATGTAGTTACAAGTTTCGAAAAGATACAGTTAATAATTAATTTATTAAACACAGATACATGTGACAGTTGGAGTGTAAGTTAATGTTAATTAATTATTAAGAATGATTACTTTATAACAGGAAAGTAATAAATTCATTAAAATGCACGATATCATTAACGCTGTCACCATGGCGATACAGGAGCGTTGCTATGACTGCCAGTTTTCATCAGAATACATTAACAACAGAAGATTTACATGTACCAGGGAAGAGGGTGTGGTCCTATTCTCCGCTAACCTATACTCCACCAGTACCAGTAGATACCTACAGCTAATGGAGGATTGGTTGTCTGCTGGTAATGCAACTTTGAATGTGAACGGACAAATATTTAAAATGGACACAACATGCAACGATGAGAGGCAGTTTGGATTCAATGGACAATTCTGCATCATTAATAATGATGATAATAATAATCTAATAATTAGCATTAGTTCAGGAGCAGGTGGAACAATATTGATTATTATTATATTAATTAGTGTGTTCGTTACCAGTGGATACTGCTTCTATAAGAAGAAAAGGTTATTACCCCATAAAAGGTAATGGATGGATTCTATTTTTAGAATTAAAGGTATTGTTCTATATTTAGTAACAGACTTGACATCGACATGAAAAAAATAGAAGAAAAAGATAATGACGACATCAAAATAACAACATTATACTAATATTTATTAATGTATTATAATTTATTATTACTAATTGTTAATTGTCCATTCTTTTATTAATATTTTTCTGACATTATTAACACAACCAGTGAAGACCAGCCAGTGAATGGGTGTGTACCCTGTAATCAATCAATTAATTAATTAATTAATAATGATAATTGTCTCACTTTGCCCTTTCCATTCCTATCGTTATACTGTTCCCAAATGAAGCCAGTTGATTTATATTGTGCATACATATTATTAATAATATTATTCCTATATAAATATAGATATTATTAAAATAGACTAAGGGAGCCACACTAAGACAAAAGAGTAGGAAGAGTTTGCCAGCTTGCATGGCTAGTCTAAGTTGAATAACCTTATCTTACTGTGAAATTAAAAAATGGTAGCTAGGTGACAGTAGGTCTAGTAAGTTTTTGCAGTAAATGATGAGCAAGATAAGACTGAGAAGCTGTTCAAAAACTTCTCCAGCAGCAAAAGTTAAGAAAAGAGATGTATATAATCTTCTTTATCAACAGTCACTCCACCTTACCTAACCGTTAGTAACTACAGCACCTTAGGATCCTCAAGGACTGGACAATACAGTAATTAAAAGACCTCCATTAGGTTCCAACTATAAGTTTCCTTACATGATGAAAGGTTATACTGATCTGATTGCTTAGGATCACTTACATTAGTTTACTTTATTATTATTATTATTATTATTATTATTATTATTATTATTACCTCAATCTTTTATAAATATTTCCTGCTATTTCTTGA
>NW_003548294.1:8545-9753 GCF_000090795.2 Amphimedon queenslandica | reverse complement strand
GTGGTGTTTGTAGTCAAGGGCGTAGCTAGCATAAGGCTAGGGTAGGCTATAGCCTACCCTGAAGTTCAGAAGTCAGAATTGAAGTTTAGTAGTTTACCTATATTGAGTTTCTGCCTTAGTCACTTATGATCAAAGATTATAGAAGTTTAGGGTAGCTGTCTCAACTGGCAGTTACTCACTCAGTCACTTTTGACACAGGCAAACAGAGACAGGAGAAAGAAAAGAAAAACAGCCATTTTAGCACAATTATTATAATTTATTAAGGTGGAGTCTTTACATAATTAACTTAATTAATTAGCTAGCTTAATAAAATTATAAAAAGTTAACTTTAAGTGAAGCCATCACAATGTCAGCTGCAAAGAAACAAAAGCTTTGTAATTTTTTATGCAAAATTTAGTTGAGTATATTAGTAGTCAACCCCAGCCATATAGACTATTTGTACTGAAGATGAGCATGAGGAGATCGAAGATGATGATCTTGTGAATGATGATTTTACCTTGAGTCTTGCCTGAGTCCTCATCTGAGTGTGAAGCAGTTGCGAGATTAGAGTAAATGAAACTCCATATTGCGAGAACACGCCCATTTCACGGCCGTAAAAGTGGGCGTGGTCAAATCGGCGGCGCGCTTCGCGCGCCCCTTTCTACTCGTAGCCGGTCGTCCCTAAAAAACGGACCGGACCGGACCAACCGACCATGGTGGGCGACAAATCTGTTTTACGGACCCGAATGGTCCGCGACATCTCTATTTTACGGACCACTTTGCTCACTATCCCGGTAATCTGATATATGCTAAAAATTATAGCTAATGCTTAGGTCAAGATTTACTCTTGCTGAAATCCTGCTTCTCGGTTAGATATAAGCCCCAAACCTTCAGATATTGCGAATTTAACAAATTTATTCATGAAGCAACTATGTAAAGCCTGAGCCTGGTACTGAGTACTGAACTTGGATGTTGTGCAGTGACTAGTCTACAACTATGGTTTAAATATCTCTTACTTATTTGTGTCACTGTACAGCTTAATGTGGCAAGCAAATCTTGTTCTAAATTCAGTGGAAAAATGGTTACAAATTAGATATGTAATAATAATTGCAACTTCTTAAATTTGTCAATGACCACTATGTTGGTACAGTTATTGTGGTTGATCATTTTATGCATGAATAACTTTAAAATTTAAGTCTATACTTGATAACATAACATGCAGTGTATGT
>NW_003548294.1:1652-6030 GCF_000090795.2 Amphimedon queenslandica | reverse complement strand
ATAGATATTAGAGTAAATGAAACTAAAAATTTGAAAGGTTCCTTATCCTACTGCAGTGGGCAGTAATATACTAAACTGAAGCCTTGTTCTATTACATTTCCTTATGATAATTACACAGTGGTTTGTAACTTTGGTTTGTACATGTTGCATCTACTATAGCCCTCAGTTTTTCTTATTGCATTAATCTAAAACTTTAGAGCAGTTTAACTAGTTTTACAACCTCATCGTAAGGTTAATGAAAATTTCATTTACTCTAATATTTATGGGTAAATTTAAATTATTCATCCAGTCACACCCACTTGGCTATAACTTCAAATTTTCAATTATTATTATAGAAATTATTTTTAAAAACAATGATAATCTTTTCAGTGATAATGATAATCTTTTTAATACTAATGAATAACTCAGTTTCCACTATTTCTTAAGTCTGTCTTTTTCTTCTTTTTTCAAGAGGCTTGTCTAGGTGAGACAAACCGTCTGCTAAATTAAGAACGTTTGCTACAAAAGAAGATTTCAACTATTTTGCTTTAGTTATTGATTTATACCTCTTCTTTTCCTTTTACACTTGCTTTTAGGTGTTGCAAAATCTATCCAAAAAATTATTTTATTTCAATACTTTTAAAATTATGATTCTAGGTCCTAAAAATGCTTTGTTATTAATTTTTAAAACAGATATTCTATGTTCATAGGTATTAGCAAAAGTCGATCTTAATGAATATTAGATCAACCCCGCCCTAAAGGCGAGCCCAAAGGTGTATCTAGACTCTACTTTAATTTAGAAAGTAACAGCTTGAGTAATAGTGAAAATTACGAAATTAATCATGTGTTTCACTTACTGGTATTAGGCCTTGTGAAATTATGCTTTTATTTTTGCCTATTATTCTATTCTCAGATTCTTCTATGTATTGCCCATTATTCTTTTCAAACATGCCTATTATTCTACTATTATTCATTAATATAAAGTAATTAATATAACAAAAATATTTCAATCATGATTAATTGTGATGGCATAATTAATCATACTAATAATTATAGTCTATAGATTTATAGTCTATGACTATACTTTACCAATTTATAATTTTTTAAAAAAGTTCTCATAAATACTGCCTATTATTCTGGAATTATTCTTGATTCTATGAATTCCCTATTATTCTCAAAATTGTGCTAGCATAATTTCACAGGGCCTAACTGGTATCAGTTACTCTGCCATTTACTGCCGGTTGATAGGAGAGGGAAGACACGCAGATTGAAATAAAGATGGTAAGTCAACATCATTTCACACTTTTACTAACCTGTCTCTGGAATCAGTAAATCTAAAATACAACAGTGACACGTAGGTCAAATCAATAAAATTATGTAGCTACATACCTTCTTTTCCTACTGCAGTGTCAGTACCAGCTGGAGGAACAGCGTCAGCGCCAGCTGGAGTAAAGATTAAAATGGTAAGGCAGACTTTTCACTAACCTTTCTCCACATTCATCAATTCATCTATAAAATGCATCAGTAGCATGTATAGGGTCAAATCAACAAAGACATGTACGTACCTTGAGTAACGACTAATGTCAGTATCAGCTGGAGCAAAGATTAAAATGGTAAGGCAGACTTTTCACTAACCTTTCTCCACATTCATCAATTCATCTATAAAATGCATCAGTAGCATGTATAGGGTCAAATCAACAAAGACATGTACATACCTTGAGTAACGACTAATGTCAGTATCAGCTGGAGCAAAGATTAAAATGGTAAGGCGACATCGCTGCAGACTTTTCACTAACCTTTCTTGGTATTCATTGGACCTATAAAATGCATCAATAGCATGTATAGCCAAAATCAATTAAGATATGCACATTTACCTTCACTTGCAAGCACAATTTCCTTATCTGAAAAATAAAAAGTCTAATAATTCCAAACATTGTTTGACTGACCCGGATTATTCTTTTGGAATGGCTTTTTTTGCTTTTTCTTTTGATATTGTTTAAGTCCTGGCATTAATGTAATAAAGAAATGGGCAAGGGTTAAACTAATTATGTGGGCATGGGAAACATGGGATTCCCTGAGCCACACAAATTTAACATCATGCATATACCTGGTGTATGAAAATTAATATTATCTTTCGAATTTTTACGCCAACAGAATCCCCTGCATGAGTAAGTATGCATGTTCTAACTTACTTCCTTTTATGTTCTCTAAACTATAAAAGCATTCTTGATAGATTATTTCGCATTTTCTTCTTTGACTATTTATGTTCCTTTTAATAGGTGCCTTTTCTCCGTGTAAAAGGAAATCTTTTGTCTCCTGTGTCTTTCCTGCACCTGTTCTCTTCAATGCCTGTCATGAGTTATATTACGATTTTTCAAATTTGAAAGACACTCACTTGTCTGATGGCTGGCACGGGATACGGCAGCTTTTCTTCAATGTCATTCAAAACTACTGCCACTACGTCCCGTCCTGCTACAGTGACATCAGTCCTCAGAAATTCAAGTATCTGTTTAAGTTACATGTCACATACTCAAAGTTAGACAATATGTTACCTCATTGCAATTCATTTCTGCAGTTAAGGTATCTAGTACGGAAAATGTTTCCTTTAGAACTTTGTCGTCAGAGGATTGAACATCTTTACCACTACATATAAACATGACTACATGTCCAGCTATTGCAATGGGACTTCCGGTCGCATTAATTTAATGATATTCATTGGAATTACCATAGCAACGGCAGCTCAGCAATGGTGGATTGATAGGAAGCTTCACTACAAAGCCTGCTAACGTCTTTCTGGTTCATGGATGGGACTTCACTAGATACTTGGAGCTTCTTGAATGCTACTTAATGCAATTGGTTATGGTAATTTTTTCATATTCTATTGTTAAAGTGGCAGGCGTGGCACAAGAAGACTCATCCACTAACAAAAGGCCTTCTTGTTATTACTTTAAAAGGATCTAGAGACATGATTTGCTTGTATTGCTGTTAAGCACTCTTAGTTTTACTTTATTATTCCCGTGAGAAGAGAAAAGCACTTGTTCACTCTTGTTGCTGCACCCGTTATCACTGAGATGACTAAAATTATTTCACCTTTAGGAGACTAAAGTACCGAACAAAGTTTTGAATTTCTTTATCTTTTTTGCATGATTGGGCAGTAAAAATGTTGTACTTTCACAAAATAAGTGCGCAATTTGTCAAAAATTGTTTGAAATTTAGATATAACCATTCAAAAAAGTAAAAAAATTATCATACATAGTTACATACATAAAGGAATGACAAAAATGGCGGCACTGACTGCCTCATCTTTAATCTGCAAATGTTCCACACAAAGTTACTCCAAGTGCTGTCATATTTAGCAGGAACACAGGTATAATTATGGAGAACAGCTACTGAAGTGCGCAAATTGATGAGACTTATTCTGAAGAAAGATATAGCCTAGTAAATGGAAATGTCCATTCCTGCCCTGTATAAAGTCAACCAGTAGTATACGGAGATAATTGCTCAGTATACTAATCCGCGTCCACTCATTGCTGGACATGACTTGCTCCATCATTTCTTCAGAGTCACATCCCGCCTCATGTAGTAGCTACATACATAATTATAGCAGAAAAAAAATTAAATCTAATTACCTCGTGTACACTTTGCACAACTAAGGCCCAGTTATTGAGGGACCTGCCCTTGAAGTGACTCATCAGCTTATTTTTCCAAACTGAAGTGTCATTTAGCTTGCCTCTCTTTCTAATGACAAAGCCGATTAAAGAAGACAAATCACCACTCTCTATCAAGTCATGTAAATGAGCTAGTTTTCCTTGCTGTTCCATAGAATGAGGACCAATGGAAGGCTTATGAAACTGTACAACACATGATCTGGATGATACTCTGCAAGAACGTTAAATTATACGAAGTGGCTACGGAACCGGTACCGGTTTCCATTTTCAAGGTCTTATAGAACCGGCATGATCACGTGGTGCCTAAACCACGCCCATTTTAACGAGCTAATTAAATAGTAATTATTGATTAATCATTATCTGAAATTAACTTCCTTATTTTCTTTCTTTAATTTTGTTTATCTCACAATTATTCATCATTGTTTCTTTGAATTCACTCTTTTTATTGTTATAGTTTATCAAAGTACTTTTTTAATCCAAATATTTTCAACAACACACATCACAGAGTAGGATTAGTGTGGCACTTCCTACAAAACCAATATCTTGTTTTGGGCCTATCTTTTAGACCACAACATTTCAGGTGAGTCCATAACAAGCAATGATCACAGCCAATAGATGGAAAATTCTCCAGATCTTGATGACAGCAATTACAATAGTAAACATGTGTCTTCTGTTTTTCTTGTGCCACGTTTGTTACACACAGCCATGCATCAGTAGTAAAGAATGGTCTA
>NW_003548294.1:0-1056 GCF_000090795.2 Amphimedon queenslandica | reverse complement strand
ACCTGTGGCTACTTCACATACATAATATTCACACTCATACACATATATATGATGATGATCTAGTGTTGTTTTAGTTAACTATTAACACTTGACATTACAATTACCTTGTTAACAGGATGGTTATGTTCATCCAAGAATTTCTTCACAACCAATCCATTTCCATCCTCTGATGCTATCAAAGACAACTCTGCAGGGCAGTTCTGACGAAAGGTCCTGTACAACAGGTCACAATGAGATCATTGAACTAATTGCTCAGTACTGTATAATCAAACTAACATTGTTGATCGTATCCCTTCTCCTTTAGATTTGAACTTTCTCCCACCATTGATACACTTAAATACAACTTCATAATATCGTATCTTGTCAGAGAGTTGTCGGTTTACACGCCTTTTAGCGGCATCTACTGTCCTGCAATCCCTTTTCCACCATTGAGTATAAGTAGCTTTTTCATACTGCTTCAACTTAGCTTCCAGCTCATCATAAGACTCAAATCGTTCCCCAAGCACGAAAGAAGGTACTTGGGGCCGAGCTTTAGCTTCAGAATGTTCGGCAGAAGAAACAGACTTTGAAAAGACAGCTGCCATGATTAAGCACGTGTGTAAACGGGCGTGGTTTAGGCACCACGTGATCATGCCGGTTCTATAAGACCTTGAAAATGGGAACCGGTACCGGTTCCGTAGCCACTTCCTTAATAAAATTGCCTGACATTGGGGTTCATAATTGGGTTACTGTATAAATACTACATCGTACCATTGGCACTTTCATTTTGTGGTAATCCAAATAATAGTAATGTACGTGTAGATGATTGTTTAATAGTATTCATGAATTAATTACATTAATTTCTGAATCTTCAAACCCATTGCGGCATGAATTGCCATGCTTAATACAGAGTGGGGTCTATCTACATGCAGAAATCCTAATGACTTTTTATGAGATCCCTGGCAAACATCTCATTGTTTTGATCCCAGTACAGTAATTGTGATATTGCTTGGGTCTCATACAGTGTAACTGTACCTGTATCAGTATAGCTTTGCCTATAATCTTGTGCCTGTATGA
>NW_003548293.1:5340-9758 GCF_000090795.2 Amphimedon queenslandica | reverse complement strand
CATACACACTGAGAGCAACACATTTGAAAGATCTTTATGAAACCATTACTATGAAGACACTAGCCAAAGATGAGAGACTTGATATCCTGTTAACATTGAAAGCCACTGTTAGGGTAAGGAGGGAGAAGGGAGAGTATGTGTAACTATAAGAACTTCTCCAGGAGCATAACTGTAAGCTAACAAGAGAGATAGTTGAACTGGTTGATAGAGAAGCTGATTTGTTAGTGAGGGACACCAAACCATCAGCTCTTATGGGTATGTCAAGTATTGGTTCATGTGACCATTTGGTGCATTAGGTTTGAAGAAGAGGATTGCTACATTGTTCCTTCAATATTGTAAGACACCACTCTTTAATCCTGAAGCTGCCAAACACATCAAAGTACTATACACTATTCATTATGTACCATTATCTTTACTCTTCTCTCATCAGGTTCCACAGGATCCTTCTGTATTAAGGACTAATGTTTATTATTGTAGAAGTTGCTGTCAATATTTACCATCAACTGATTTTGAATTATCAACAAAGTCATGGTAAATTGGCCATTGTCTACACTTCTTCTTTACTCCTTTCTTTCATTTTCCATCCTTCCACCTTTCCTCTCTCTTTACTTCCCCATACAGTGTCATTGGTCATTGTAGACAGTGTAAGGAGTTGGATAATAAAGCTCGTGCTAGAGAGGACTATACATTATATTGTGCTATGCTTAAGACAATACGTAAAACAGAGGAAAACTATCAAGATGACTCCCACATTATCTTTATTATACAAGTAATGGATTGTAGGCATAGTAATGAGGGGTACAAGGATAATGCATAGCACATTACTTAAATAGATTATTTTTAGTAAAACCTACATAAATATTGTTTATCTAACTTTTTTTTTCAGCTAGCATATCTTTGTAGGAGCAATTTTGCAATTTGCATGCTTTGTACATGTACATCTTGTACATCTTAAAAGCACATTTAATGTACTTATAATTAAACAAGGCATATTAGGCCAGTGGAGTTTTGTAAACAAGGCCTAGTGTACTAATGATTTATAGATATTTTACCATATAGCGGGTATATTCCGTTCGAGTTTAATTCGTTCTTTTTGTTCTCATTCCTTGTGGAATGAACATTTTCCAAACGAAAAGGGCATTTTCTCAATGCCCGTGTGCAAAATGGCTGCTCAGAACAAAAATAAAATGAACGAAATATCTAATTCTACTTAGAATAAACATTTTTCCAGATGAAATATACCCACTATACAGTATTCATTTATATGTATTATTATTTTTTTACAGGCTTAAAGTTCACAGTTTACAGATAAGATAAGACAAAGGCACATACATGTATCAGTAAGAAATTATTTCACACAGATACCAGGAACGATGGAGGAAATGTCAACTAAAATTAAAGAACTAGCTCTACCTCGTCCTAAAGAAAGAATCATTGTAGTTAGGCAACACCCACAGGAACAACAACAGCAATTAACATTCATGCTTTATAGCAAATTACATGTATATAGTAGAGGAGTGCCTTTATAAATGATGTGTGTGATTAACTATCATTAGTTGTGGGAATGAAGCATAAAATGTACTCTGTACTAGTGGTTGCTGTCTTCTTGTTGAGTGTCAGTGAAGTTATTAGTCAATGTCCACCTTCCTCAGGTAAGACACTGGATGTTTATAATAACAACTGTATAGGTTTTTATAGGTATATACCTGAGGCATAATGGAACCTGTTATCCCAATGAATCATATTTTTATGATGCTAATATTACAGGAGCCAGTAACAGTATTATGTGTGTGTTACCTGGTTCTACTCTGAATGGTGGAGAGTGGGCTACTTCTAGTGGATCATCAGTTGAATGCAGTACTAATCCTCTTAAATGTAATAAAGTATCTTCACCTAATGCTAACATCAGTCTGTACATACCTAATGGACAAGGCATATCACCATCTGATGATGGCTGGTACAAGTGTTGTCTACCCACTGATTGTTCAGATCCTAACACTAACATCATCTTTGCTAATATATTCAGTAAGTGTTCTCATTAAACTAGTGCACACTGTCACTTTGTTGCTGATTTACTGTAGGATGGGTACAGATTGAAACCATCACAGTAGACCTTCCTTCAGATAAAACAACTATACCTCAGTCATATACACTACATGCCATTAAAATTGGTCATGATGATCACAGTTCTTTTTTACATTCTGTCAAGTGGTACTATGAGTCTGGTAGCAGTAGTGCTGAACTCTGCACTGGATCTATGACCTCATACAGTTGTAACTTCATGTATGGTAATGGAATGTCAATGGATTATGGTAGTGGAAGGTGGGACTATACTCTAACTGTTACTTGGAATGGAGAGACTATTACTAGTGGAGTACTGAGTCAATCAAACAACAATGGGGATCATGTATTTAGATTCCATTTACATTTTGGCCATTATGCTCATAACCCAGTAGCAAGAAATAGAGACATTTTTGTAACAGGTAAGTGGCAACAAAATGACTTTATTATTCTTTATAGTACCAGCAACTGCTCCCTCTTCTTTTACTGAGGTCAACAAGACAGCTACCACTATCACTGTCAATTGGACTGCACTTGAGTCATCTGATGCTGTTGGATATGTAGTCAAAGTCACTAGTGACACAGACACTGTGCAGACAGTACAGGTGGAGGGAAGTAGTAATAATACAATCATACTGAATGGACTGAGGGAACTAACAACATATAACATCACAGTCAGAGCCTATCAACAATTACTGGGACCTGCTAGTGCAATCAGTGTCTTCACTCACATTTGTCATCAAGAAGGTCTTTAACTTTAATATAAATATAATGTATAAACATTGATTTATAGGTATCTATTTAGCATATAATCGAAACTGTTATCCTAATGGATCATATTTTTGGGATAGTACTGTCAATGCAGCTAATGAAGCTATATCATGTGTGTTACCTGGTACTAGTCTAACTACTGGTCAGTGGGTTAGAGTTGCTGATCCTGATGATCCTGTTGACTGTAACAGTAATAGTGACAGTGATCCTTTTCAATGTACTAATGTCACTTCACCTGCTGCTACTCTCAATCTTTATCTTGCTCAGGGACTATCAACAGAAGAAGAAGGTTGGTACAAGTGTTGTCTACCCACTGATTGTTCAGATCCTAACACTAACATCATCTTTGCTAATATATTCAGTAAGAGGAGACTATAATCACTTACTGATGTAATAATTTTTGTTGTAGGATTTGCAGAGATAGAATCATTTACTGTTACTGATCTTCCTTCTGATATGACAGTATATCCTCAGGAATACAAACTGAATTGTACTAAAATTGGACACTATGGTTATGCTATTAGTATGAACATTGATAGTACTGCACTGGCTAGTTATACTAATTGTGATGATCGAAGTAGTACTTGTCCTGGTACTGTGTTAGTTAGTAGTAGCAACACAGTAAGATATAGTGTTGATATCACATGGGATGGAATGACTGTCAGTAGTGGATCAATCAATCAATACACCACTGGAGATCAAACATATCAGTGTGTAATGGAAGTTAATAATCAACCTACTAGAATACGTAATGTAACTATAAAAGGTAACATATTAGGTTTGACTTTAAAAACTACATCTTTCTATTAGTACCAGCAACTGCTCCCTTTTCTCTTACTGAGGTCAGCAAGACAGCTACCACTATCACTGTCAGTTGGACTGCACTTGATTCATCTGATGCTGATGGATATGTAGTCAGTGTCACTAGTGACACAGACACTGCGCAGACAGTACAGGTGGAGGGAATTAGTAATAATGCAATCACACTGAATGGACTAAATATAGAAACAACTTATAGCATCACAGTCAGAGCCTATCAACAATTACTGGGACCTGCTAGTGCAATCAGTGTACATACTTCAGGTATTGCTATTGCACCTTTTAATGTATTTGTAACATTGTTGATGTATTTCTAGTTATTAATTCAATCAATTGGACACTAGTTTCATCCATTACACAACTCAATAACACTCAATATTGTATTGATTGTTTCACAACTGATATAAATCCTTCAACTGATGTTTACTGGCTAGTGAATGGAGTTATGAAGAGTAACTCAAACTATTCATCAATTGAGCTCCTGACAAACATGTACAACAACACACTACTGGTATATCCTGATCCACTGGGAGTGCCAGTTAATGTTACCTGTATAGCAATGTTTGAAGGAGTCAACTACAGTCAATCTGTGATATTACATGGTATGATTATACTTTAATCAATAGTAGATACCTTTGTCTCTTTTCTAGCTCCTAGTGGTCCTCCAAATAATGTGAGAGGGTTTATATTAAATGCTATTAGCATCAAAGTGAATTGGACCAATTCATCAGAGACTAATGGATATGTGATTGAGTATACTACTGGAG
>NW_003548293.1:0-1425 GCF_000090795.2 Amphimedon queenslandica | reverse complement strand
GTGTGATGTAAGCCTATGATGCTCTTAGTAAAGTCTACTGTACTGCTGGTTCATTGGACAAGCAAGTCAAGCAGTTCCTTGAAGCTGTAAACACACACACATACACTTGTATATTCTTTATTGTTTTCAGTATTTTTACGCTACATTTGTCTGACTTAATGGACATCAGTACAACAGCAGTGTCCATATGCATACACTGTTTGATTGTGTTTACCTTCAATTGTAGGTGGACAGGCTAATAGCAACAATGGATACACCATACACACTGAGAGCAACACATTTGAAGGATCTTTATGAAACCATTACTATGAAGACACTAGCCAAAGATGAGAGACTTGATATCCTGTTAACATTGAAAGCCACTGTTAGGGTAAGGAGGGAGAAGGGAAAGTATGTGTAACTGAAAAAATTTTATAAGATGTAAGAAGCACTTTTTGACCCTTCCCCTTTGCTTCCCTTCTTTTCTCCAGGAGCATGATTGTAAGCTAACAAGAGAGATAGTTGAACTGGTTGATAGAGAAGCTGATTTGTTAGTGAGGGACACCTAGAGAGGACTATACATTATATTGTGCTATTCTTAAGACAATACGTAAAACAGAAGAAAACTATCAAGATGACTCCCACATTATCTTTATTATAAAAGTAATGGATAGTAATGAGGGGTACAAAGATAATGCATAACACATTAGTTAAATAAATTATTTTTAGTAAAACCTACATGAACATTGTATATCCAACTGTTTTCTCATTTTCATGTCAGCTAGCATATCTTTGTAGAAGCAGTTTTGCAATTTTCATGCTTTGCATGTACATGTGCCTTACACATAATTATTTCTTCATAGGAGAGTGATCTACGTTATTTGATAGAGAACATATGGGCTGGTCAGAGTGCTGTGAGTGGTGAGAAGGATCTATTTGAGTTGATACTAGTTCGTTGGAATATCACTGAACACTGGAGCCCATGGAACTGTGTATTATTGACAACTGATGAAGCTAGGGCTCATGTTAAACTGGATGACCCTGAAAAGGTAAAAATTAACAATATTTTTCTTTTTATTGTTTTATTCTTTGTTTTGTTTGACACAAAACCTAATTTTATTGCATTATTTCTCCACAGGCTTACAGTTCACAGTTTACAGAAAAGATAAGACAGAGGCACATATTAGCAAGGAATTATTTCACACAGATACCAGGAATGATGGAGGAAATGTCAACTAAAGTTAAAGAACTACCTCTACCTCGTCCTAAAGAAAGAATCATTGTAGTTAGACAACACCCACAGGAACAACAACAGCAATTAGCAGTAGATTCTAACTAAGATATGCATACATGTATGTTCATGTACCTATCTATACAACTATAAACAATAATGTTGTTTTTCTTTAATGTGAGATGTGGGATGTTGTGATCAATCATTATACTATT
>NW_003548292.1:7799-9759 GCF_000090795.2 Amphimedon queenslandica | reverse complement strand
TATGTATTAAGATGGAGAGTATTGTGACGTGTCTTATGCACTTTGTTATAGGTTATGATTCCAGCCTAGGTTACATAATGTATGTTCTTCTGATGATTATGCCATTAAGTATGGCCACAGGAAGTACCTTCTTTACTGAATATAAATGAATGCTTGCCAATGAATTTTATGTTGTGTGCAGGCATGTTCTCATTAACAATACAGAAAATATAACTTGCACATTGGAATGTATTCATGTGGTCAATTAATATGCATTTCCACAATGCAGGTCTTCTAAAAGAAACTTAATTCAAAATGGCACGATTCAGCTAATTAAATTAAAGTGTGTGTCTAAATTACTTGTACAGTTTGCTAAACATCATTTGGCAACTTAATCATCAAATTGTAAGATTTAGAAATAATCTGCTGTACCATTTAGTCACCTTTCCATTTTACTTTAGTACCACAGGACCACATATTCTAAGAACTATCATTTTTATTAATTACATTAAAAATATAACATTTTCTTAAATATAACACAATATAGTCAATCATCTTTTAGCGTAAAGCCAAAAAAATTACAATAAAAAAGCTTAATTAGTGTTCAACAAGGCAAAACAATTCTAATTCTTCAGCTTCAACCTTACTACAATGTGATATACGTACCATAGATCGCGATTTTTTTGTATGTGCAAATTGTTGTTTCTTGTTTTTCAAGTAAATTACTTTCATGGTATGCATCATTTGCAAAAATTTGTTATCATTAAAATTAAGTTTTGTCAAAGAAAGGCAGTACCACACAACAATGATGGTGACATACGAACTTAGCCTACTTTTCTGCATCGTCGATACCACAAAGACAAAAAAA
Organism: Amphimedon queenslandica; assembly: GCF_000090795.2. Classification (NCBI taxonomy): domain Eukaryota; kingdom Metazoa; phylum Porifera; class Demospongiae; order Haplosclerida; family Niphatidae; genus Amphimedon; species Amphimedon queenslandica. The sequence goes on along the minus strand of NW_003548292.1, from coordinate 8,912 downwards.
TTAGGGAAGCAGTTATTTCAGAAAGGCTTAATGGTGAGAGAGAACCTAGTAATGACCATGATCGATATGCAGTTGCTGTAATGAAGGAAAGAGCGGTCATTGCACACTTACCAAGGAAGATATCACGTGTTTGTTCACTCTTCCTTAAAAGAGGTGTCACAATTTTCTGCATAGTCACAGGAAGACGGCAATACTCCTGGTGTTTGGTTTAAGGAGGACTAGAGATCCCTTGCCAACTAGTATTCATTGCAAGCTCAAGAGACATGAAGCGGTTGCTCAACAAATAATTATTATAATTATACGTAATTATTTTTCATGAAATCAATTAAAATATGATTGTTGTTAAAAAGTTATCTTAAATTTGAATAATTTTAAGTAAGTGATTATAAATTCACATCAAATTCTTTTTCAGAATACGATTCATCAGTGGCACTGTCTTCTGATGCATCAGCTGCAAAAATATCATCTGTTTTAGCATCTTCATGACCTTCAACTCCATCCAAGGCTTGAAGAATGCCAGACCGAATAAATCCATTTACTTTTATGCCACGATTATTTATGTGCCATTCCAACCAGCCAATTAGCTCCGACATCTTTCATTACGGCCAGACTCAAATCAATTGGTTCCAAATCCATTTCTTTGATACTTTCAAACTCGACACTTTTAAGTAGAATACCATTCTTGAAACCTTTTTTTTTTAATTGACTTTAGATGGCTCATTGACGGATATATCCATTGGCAGAAGCAGGGAAGTAGGTAACACAAGTGGATATTGTAATTTTCTAACATTTTTTACTGACTCAGTAGTTTGCCTTTAAAGTTATCCATAATAACAAGAGCTAGTTTGTCATCATCACCAATCCCATTCCTTATTCCCTCTACACATTGTACAAAAATGTGCTGTATGTATTGTAACAAGGTCTCCTCTGTCAACCAACGTCTAGGTGAGCATTTAATGTGCCACGTAGATGGAAATTCAAAATTAGGGTGGCACCTTGGTGTATTTCCTTCATAAATGAGCTGTATTGGTAGAAACTCACCAGTAGCAGCAACACAAAAAACAGCAGTAACCTGCCTCTTATCGTCAACTTCACCCAGTTCGACACATGTTG
>NW_003548292.1:0-3737 GCF_000090795.2 Amphimedon queenslandica | reverse complement strand
AACAACGTCCCATATGTCGAGGTAGACATGATATCCTCGCACACATGACTCTACCTCAAAAGACTCCATCTTTTATTATGCTACTCTTCTTAACGCCCACCGGACTGTAATATTGCACTGCTATGGTTTAATTTTAAGTGGCTTAAATTTCACCACTAGCCATCCCGGCGAAAATTAAACTCGCGAAAATTTCTCTGGCAAAAATAAATCTACACGAAAATTTCCCGATCTACGGTAGTGACAAATCAACAGTAGCATACATGCTTGTAGCAACAATTAGTATACATATGTGACATGCATAGCTCCACAATGCATATTAAGCTTTTCATGAATCATAAATGTATTTGTACATACACTCTGCTGCTGCAGAGCTGGGGTTTCCAGCTATTGCAGGTGAAGCTAGATGGAGTGCAGGAGGTGGCAGGCCTCGAGCTGGTATTGCTAGAGGTGGTTAGCCTGGTAGCACTGGATGTGGTGGTAGTGGTGGTGGGCCTGCAGCTACTGGTGGTAGTGCTGGCGGTTGTGGGCCTCCAGCTACTGGTAGTGCTAAATGTGGTGGTGGAGGTGGCGAGCCACGAGCTACTAATAGTAGTGCTGGTGGTGGTAGCTGGCCTCCTTGGAGGTGGTAGTGGAGGAGGAACTCAATCATGCTCATCATAATCCATTGACTGCCTACAAGTAAGTAAACATTAATTGCTTATGTAAGTTTGTAACTGAACTGACTTGCTGCTTCTTCTTAAAAAGTTGTGAAGCTTCAACAAAATTTCAGACTTGAGAGCTATGTGCGAAAATTGCTTGAAAAATAGCAACTGAAGCTGAGTGTAAACTTCAGTAGTTTTCGAAAAGGAAATAGATTTTTGTAATGCATTGTCAATAATGCTTAATAAATGTTACTTAGGCCATGAATATTATTAATCATTCAAAATTTTAAAAAATGACTGTGTAAAAGTCTTTTTTGTAATGCAGTTGGTCTTCTTTTGTTTCTTATTAAAAATTCTTGTCTTCCAGTATTGAACTGATGCGTAAGGAAAAAATTATAGTTATCAATGAAAAGGATTATTGATTAATAAAAGGTATGGAAAAAACTAAATAAAAAAATTCTATTAAAAAAAACAGTAGGGTTGTCAAAAAATGAAAGAACAAAGGCGTTGAGCCCAATTATATAATTATTAGTTCAAATAATAATAATAAACATTAATTAATACAGAAAAAATTTGTCAAAAATTATTGAAAACTTTGAACCCAACTTAGCAAAAATTAAAAACAAAAAATTCAGTGCTGATGAGTTACACTAAGCCCCTGGGAATAAATAAGATATATTGATCGAAGTATTAATTTATGATTAAAAGAATCACATATGAACATGAATTATGTAGTGAAGGCCATTCAAGGAATAAATTAAATTTATCATTTAAAAACTTGGTAACGATGTCTTCGTAGCTTGAGCATGGATTTTTAACACTAACTTTTTATTGCTTGTATTAAGGCTAGTTCACCATATTACACTCTTCCTGACGTTACGCTGATGCTGGATTATAAAAAGGCCTCACATGGTCAAATTCCCGACGCTTTTGATTAAAACTCAGTGGTAAATTGGCCTGAACGTCATATTGTGAGCCAGTATTAGACTAAAAACTTCAAAACAGATGTCATTTGTTTAGGGTTTTCGCCTAACTTCCTTAACTTTACTGTGCATTTTGTGTTTCTGCAAGGTAGGTGTGAGATATTAATTATTCGTTGTGATTATTACTAGTCAATTAATTTTGTAAAAAATGTATGATTGACAGTTTTTTTGGGAGAAAAAAGATTTTGTTGCTGAAAATAGGCGCTAGTCAATACAATAGCGGAAACAGCGAGAATCAAGGCAGACTTGTCAGAAGAGAGAGAGAACGAAGTGAAACTTAAAGTAGGGTTGAAACTTTTGAATAATTTTTATGACTTATCTCTTCATAAATTAATGTTTATTATTATTAATTGAACTAATAATTATTAGATGAACTTAACACCCTTGTTTCTTTTTTTGACAATCCTACTTTTTCTTTAAAAGATTTCTTTTTTAACTTGTCATATGGCTTTGTATGAGCCATTTCAAAATTGTGTTGCAAAAGTATGCTTCAAATTGTACTAGAATTGGGTGGTAATTAATTTAAATAGGCACAAACATATTAATTAGAAACTTATGAAGTGAGGTCATAGTAAGGCTATACATCTGGTGAAAATTAAAGTTAAAATGAACAACAGCTACCATGGATCTTCGTACTACCCTGTTCAATTTTACCTGAGTCATTCGCAGCCATTCTGTGAAGAGACTCGTGTAGCACAAGAGGCAGCCTCAGCTAGTAGGATTTCGACAAGGGACAGTGAGCCTCAGGATAAATGTTCTCCAACGAAGAATGCGTATAATATCAAGGTTACACAACCAAGAAAAAAGTTTTAATTTGCAATGGAAAAGTTTAGACGTCAAAGTTTATTTTCAACTGTTGCAGTGATAACTGAAGGTATGAAATATGAATTTGAAGATAGTGTAGTGTCTCCTTTGAAATTGGCTACTTTAACCCTTTCAAGGTCGGGGTGAGAATTAGCTAAATCATCCCGTGGTCAGATGTCTCATTAAATGACATAGCTGCTAATGTAGTTGTTATTATTGGAACAGTACAGGCGTACATGATAACTCTATTTTGAAATGGGAAAAAGGGACACTTCATGTGCCTGGTCTAATGCTAAGCTTTATAGTACAAGTTAAATTTAAATCAAAAGGCAGAAAAGTAATTTATGACTCGTTATAAGCATAAATAAACAACATTAATTTGTAATTGGGGTAATACATACTAGAGCATGTCTGTACTCAATGTCTTGCAAATAATTTGTAGCTTTCCATTCTTCAGAAGTGAAGAAACAAGGCTAAAAAGAGAACCTAATCAAACAGCCTCGCAACCACGCCCACCGACCAAAGTGCCACAGAAAGGCTTGAAAACAGAGAAACATACCAGCATGGCTTCATAAATGTCTTCTGTAGGTTCTACTTCAGTTATCTTATAAGTTTTAAGCTTGTTCTTTAAAAGCAAGCAAGATAAGGGAGAAAACACACCCCTTCTTTTAGTTGCTTTGAGACCACACCCACTTTAACAAATTTGTATGAAAGATCAAGTTATGTAGGCATATCTACCCCAGATGGTTTTCAAAAGAAATTTGTGACCAAATCAAGTATATAATGACACTGATAAGGAAATGCAAATCTGGTACTGAAGTATCTACAAGCAAATTGCTTGAGTATAAAAATAGTATCAAAATTGGAAGCAGATATCGCTAAGGCCAAAGAAGCATATGAGAACGACTTAATAGAGCAGGCTTCTTCAAATCCAGGTCTCCTCTTTACACACATAAGATCACATACTAAACAAAACACCATTCCTCATGTCATGGCCTATATAGACTGAAGTACTTCTATTGACTCTGGAAAGGCATCTCTGATTAATGAATTTTTCTACTCCATTTACTCCAATAAATCTGATGCCCCACCCAGCCTCCTCCCAGCTGTCCTACCTACCCTACATTAAGAAACATCTCTATTTCACTCTCTGATGTTCATAAAGCTCTGTCTGATTTGACCCCAAAGAAGCTATGGGCATTGACAGCATAGGCCCAATAAATCCGAAGTCCTGGCCTCAGCATCTGCGTCCCACTCCACCATTTGTTTTGTCTATCTTTTTCTTCTGGCACTATTCCCTCTCAATGGA
>NW_003548291.1:7735-9783 GCF_000090795.2 Amphimedon queenslandica | reverse complement strand
CGGTTCATAGTACGGATGCCGCCAGCACTCGCTGGTTTGCGATAGTGTATCTTTGTCCTTGTGCTGTTTGCTGCAGAGCCCTATAACAGGACAGGCTAGTATTGTAGAAGACCGTCATTGCCGAGTGATATCTTTGTCGGACCTAGCTAGTTTTGATTTGAAACTGTCTTGTGCTGTCGCTACGGCGTCTCCCAAGGTAAAATCACTGACCAATAGCTTTTCAGAAGATGGAAAAGACTGGTTAGCAACAGCATTATCCTTGTTGGTAACGAGCCACTGCCTAACATTACCTGACTATAATCTAAAGAACCTAGACAACGCATTTTCAGTTTCTACGTGATTTAGATTACCTTGGTAACATTAATTAACCTCGGGCTACGCCCTCGGTTAATTAAATTTGTTTCCTCGGTAATCTAAAGGCCTTTTCACACTGGCACAGTTTTCAAAGCACTTTGATGCGCTTTGTTGATACAGCTGAAATAATGCACATTGATCGTGTTCACACTAGCAGCTGAATTATGTATCATTTTGTGTTCTTGTTGCCATTGGTTTACATTGATCGAAGCGCATCACTTCACATCAATCCACCTCTGGAGGCGAAGTGAGAGTGATGCGCATCAATGCGCATTAATTCAAAACCACTCTAGTGTGAACACGATTAATGTGCATCAATGCGCATTACTTGTGCCAGTGTGAAAAGGCCTTTAATCACGTAGAAACCTCAAATGCGTTGTCTAACCTATATATATCCCAGTTCAGTTTGGGACAGAAGTGGAAGCAGCTGCGTGGAATTTGAAAAATGTAGCTACGTCACAAAAATGACGTATTTTAATGATATTCATAGAAGCATGGCGGCTGCGTTGTTTTACTCTTAAAACAGTCTTGCTCTTCCTGATAAGCAGTACAATAGCTACTGGAGTCAACTAGTCTTCATAATGGCCATTATTATCAGAAGATCTTGCTGATAGCTTTTTAAAACAAGAATTATCAGTTTGTGCTCTTGACCACATGTTCTTATGTAAACTATGACGTAGATAAATTGTCATAAAACGTCATTTTGGTATGCCATTGGGTTTATAGGGAGAACCCGGTTCTCAGGATTCCCAAGGGCTGAGAGACCCAAGATTTCACAGATTTTGATGGACTTTGGTGACTAAGAACCTGTGAAAGTTTCATCCTTATCCCACATTCCTATAAAAAGTTATTCCAGTTTTTCTTGTCCCAAACTCAACTGGGATATAGTATACCGTATAAGTGGTTTTTTTTCGAGGGTTGCAAATTTCGCGAATTTCGTGGATTCCCTCGTGATTCGCGAAAATCAATTTAATACGGTACCCGCATGGCACACGTGGTAGAATTCGCGAAATTAAAATCTGCGAATTGGAATTTTAGCAGATTTCGCGAAATATAATTCCCTTGAAAAAAAACCACTTATACGGTAACTAGCAATAGCTATAACTACTCAATGAAAATACTTAAAATATCCTGAATGTGACTCTTCAATTCTACGCCATGGTGAAGCAGGGGGGTATATCACAGTAGGACACTCTCTTCTAATTATTATCTACTCTTGCCTATACATATATATAATAACAGGCAGTCTATGATAGGTGTCAGGTCAGTGAGTGTATAGATCTAAGTCGTCTTACTTCTCTTAGTTGCGGGTAATAGCGTGGCTTTCAGCCACCCCGCTGTAGCAAATTTGCAGCAACCTCTTAGTCGGTATAAAAATTATAGTAGAAACAGGACTTAAAAAGAAAAGTCAGGACTGAGAAGAATCGAGAGAAGAATACCTCGCCTCGGACCAGCAGGCGGCACTCGCTCAGAGAAGGCGTGGGAGTAACTGTAACTGTTCACGCCACTCCTTCCTAAAACAAAATGGCTGACATGATGTCTCTCCTACCCCATTTGGCGAGCCAAATTCGAAGACGTGGGCACAAGACATTTCAGAAACTCAAAACACCTCTCAGAGCTACAGACCTTTAGATCCAAAGCCCTCGCTTATGAGTGCGCCTGGAACAGACAGGACGCTTCCAAGAACATATACA
>NW_003548291.1:2294-3498 GCF_000090795.2 Amphimedon queenslandica | reverse complement strand
AAGCTTTAATTTTGACAATAGAACAACAATCTATCTTAGAACATGGCAGATTATTTATAAAAAATTAAACTAGTCCCTCCCCACAATAAAGCATAAATATAAATATTATTCTATACCTTCCTGGTAATACTCTTAGTGCTCTCTCATATATTAGGTTGACTGCTGATGAGTGGGCGTGGTCACTCTTAATCTGCTTGTGTTCAATGTACTTTATCCAGCACTTTACACTGTAAGGATGACGTAGTATTTCTTCTTCAAAAGGAATGTCAGCATCTTCCTATTGTTACTGTTAGTAAGGATCAGTTCTTGGTAGCTTACAAAGGATATGTCTTTCTTTTCTCTGGTTGACTTTTCTGACCCACTTTCCTCCATGTTGTATCCGTAATCTATTATGCATCTTTCCGTATTGATTGGTTACGCTGGGTTTTCTACGCATGCGCAGTTTCGAATCCAAATCGGAGGGAAATTGCCAAATTGGGAAAATGATGAACCAAAGTAATGGGAATAAAGAGAGAGCAGAGCACAAAAGTGAGTAGGGATAAAACAAAAGAAAATGAAAAAAAAATCTAAATCTAAATTCTGAAATTCAAAGTAAAATTTTTAAAAAAATGAAAAAAAAAACTGAATTAAAACTGAATTATGAAACTGAAAAAACTGAATTATAAATCTAAAATAATAACAAACTACGGGCTAGTACAGGGTAAACTACAAAAATGAATTTTTCAATTCTTCAGCAACTATACTAAGATTAGAATTATTAACACGCAAAAAAGCTTCAATAACATTAGACAAATATTCTTGCTTGTTGATACAGGACTTTAGTTGTAATTCAATATCATAAAGAAGTCTCGTCGCCTTGTCATGATCTGATGCTCCTTTGGCTGTTATGACAAAAGAACGAGTTTCATGCCCAATCAGTTGACATGAATTACACTCATTGCAAACTTTCACTACATCAGAACTGATAATATCACATAATTTAGCAAAATGTGACTGGAAAACATCTGTTGGATCAACTGGTGGATTTTTTTGCTAAATAATAAATAATAATTATTAGTAATAAATAAAATACTCAGGTATTTACAATGTGTGTGCCTGTTGGCGGCTTGTTAAATATTAAATTTTACCTGATTGGTGTCTTTAAACCAAACTTTCTCTTGTTCAGTAGGACGTCTGTAGCCTGCAGCTGTATTGTTCTCGCAAC
>NW_003548291.1:0-1102 GCF_000090795.2 Amphimedon queenslandica | reverse complement strand
CCTCCTTTTTCATTATATGTCATTAGGTGACCATGAATGTTAGCCATCCAATTGAGCATGTAATCAAGTGTCGTCATGTGAACTTCCTCTTGGTCAACCCTCTCCCTTTCAATATTAATAACTGATTTCCAGTTTGACTTTAAATCTTTCTCTGCATCAAAAACAAGAAAGAATAATGTACGAGAAGTGAGAAAAACCGGCAAAATCTCAATAAAAGGCGGCTGGCCACCACAGTCCCAAAAATGAAGAAATGGCTGTGGCTTTAATGGCGAAGTGGGATTTCTTTTAATGTAAGAAAGAGCATCAGAAACAATTTTTTCAACTTTATCAATAATGTTGCTATGTGTTTCTGGGACAGATTGTGAACTTTCATCATGAGCATATGCAGTAGCATTAGAGCCTTTAAGTTCTTTCTTATAAACAGCCAATATTAAACCAGCTAATTCTTCGATTTCATCCTCATGTGATACAGCTCTCCATTGATCTTTGAATGTGTGCCACTTGTGTGTGAATGGACGAACTTGACTAATATCTGATACGACAGTACTGGTAGTGTTACATTCCCATGGCAGCTTCATAAGGGAACGTTTAAAGCTTGTCTTCCCCACTCCAGCAGTACCCAGGAACAGAACACGTGAATAAGCAACATCCATTGCTCCTTCAGCCAGTGCCGTTTTATATGCATTAGTTGTACGTGTTCTGGTCTAAAATAAACAACATACCATAAAGCAGAAAAAATTTGATCAAAATTTTGAACAAAAAAATTTAAACTAAATGGGTGTGACAGGGTGAAGACTATCAATAATCAGAGGAGGTAGGACACGGTTGACCTTTGATTAATAATTGCAAAGTTCAATTGCATTCCATTGGTATCACGTGATGCAAAATGGCCAAATTCTTCCACAAGTACCACTTCTAACAATAATTTAGAGCATCAAGATAGAGTCAATGGGACTTTCATTAATTCACTAGAAACTATGATAGGTGCAGTAATTTTTAACATCTTAAACTAGCGAAGATTGATTTATCTGATGAAGTAAAGAAGAGAATCAAAGTTAAGATGCACTGTCTCTTTCTCCTTCTTATATTCATGTCTATAATT
>NW_003548289.1:8447-9788 GCF_000090795.2 Amphimedon queenslandica | reverse complement strand
GACAAAAGTCCCTGTACTATAGCACAGTGTCACGGGTAAAATTTTGTCAAAAATAAAAAAGTAAGGGGGAGTCTACACTTTTAATTATTATTAATTATTAATTAATTATTCATACCTCTCGGGTGAATGGTCACAGTGCTTACAAGATGAAGTAGAAGAGTGTCTCCGCCCGATACGCTTGCTGTTACTATGACGACAACGATGGGTGCCATGACAACACTCTCTATCTTCGTCGCTAATTGAGCCACGCCTCCTGGAAAATATCGGACTATTATCACAACTATCAGTAGAGGCATCAGAGAGAGTCCGTCGTAACGGTATTGGGGGCGGGGTCTCGTCGGTTGCCGTGGCAACAGGACCAGTTTTTATAGAGTCATAAATGCTTTCTTGAGATGTCATAATTGAAGATGGGCGTGGCCTTTTAACGACATCCGTATAAACAGGAGTGACTGCAGATAGACTATCGTATATTTGCTCAGTGTTTGGGGGCGTGGTCAATTTAGATGATGCCCCTCCCCCTGATGCTGCAGTCTTTGGAGGCGTGATCTTTGGAGGTGTGGCTTCACTACCAGTAGTGTGCTCATTCTAAAAATACAATTAAAGTTACTTTTAACATCTCCTGCTTAAAATTATTCATGAAAATAAATTAATTAGTTGAACAATGAATATCATTATCTTAACAGTCTGGCTGGCACACTACCATATATGGTCAATGGAATGTAAAGCAATCACAACCAATAGTGTCCTATTGTTCCATTATAAGAATGAATGAGACACAACTCAATACATAAATATAATTTATATTACATATGCCTTAATGTGTGTGTGTGCATAGTGGCTTGTAATAGATGTACTTGTACTATTATTATTATATTATACATGAGTAATTTATATGCTTTATATGACATACACTCCACATATTAAGATTATGTATATGTGGCTTGTAACAGGCACATGACAGCCATTGTTATGAGGAGATGAAGATCACATAATTTAGTTTGAGAAGAGGTTTAGAAACTCACTCACTATACATGTACATACAAATCTACCTTCCTTCCTTATCAATGGTGAAGATTACATTAACAATTACTGTACACATTACTGGTATTTATTAAGATAAATGTAAATATACAAAGCTTTCTATAATAAACACTGTCACTATATTGTTTGTTTGTTCATGGTTGTTGTTGTTATGTAGCAGCTGTTAATGTACATGTACTTGTAAGTCTTCAGTAATCACTTCAAGCGATGAAACCTTTTACTAGTAAACCATTTCCCTCCCAAACAGCACCTGCTCCACTCACTCACCAGTGAATCCATAGCTTCCTGGAGCTCTCTCTG
>NW_003548289.1:6545-8437 GCF_000090795.2 Amphimedon queenslandica | reverse complement strand
TAACCAGACAGAAGAGTGAGAGTAGAGTCTTCATGATTCCTTTCCTTGATAGAGAGTATTCCTTCTTGTTGTGAGATGATTTCTTGTTTTAGTGAGAAGCGATTGACTGCTGCTGGTCACCTCCTTATATACTATTAGGTACCTCATCAATATTTATCAGTAACTGACTGCTGTACTGATGGATTTCCTACAAAATCTATCATTCATTAATAAAACTGTCATTGGACAACAGTGAATAAGACATTTGAGTATGAAATCATTTATACTACTGATAGATTAACCTTTTAAAATTCAAAATTGAATTATAAGCAGGCTATGAGAGACATAGTGACCAAGAAAAATCATTTTTAAGCTTTATTAATATGTGCCATAGAAGCTACTGTTGATCATTTGGTAAAAATGTTGCCAACTTTGATGTTGAATTATAGTTAAATATTGCCCAGTTTGAAGCCAACATTACCAAATTTTATGTATAAATAAAAGTTTCCACCCACATTGATGTGAAAATTCCCGCCTACTTTGAAGTACAAGTTAATTAAAATTACCATAACGATGATTAAATTTATTATGCTACAAAACATTGTTTTTGATAATAATACAATGCAATAATAATAAATGTATGTGCATGTGCAGTACAAAATAATAACAATAAATAATAATAATAATAACAAAAATATAATATAAATGAATGAAAGAGCAAAAATAATGTAAATATGCATAAATTAATAATAAGAAAAAATTGATAAAGACAAAATTTACAGTTACATTGTGAACATCATTCAAATGTTATCTAACAAGATCAATAACAGCATGCAATTGTCCCTTTTCCTCTTTCAAAGTTTATAACTTGATATACTGCCTCTTTCACCACTGTCCTATAGGAGACAATACCGTAATAATGTTCACATATACACAACAAGAGTCACAGTACATCAACATAAATACAGGTACATGTACCAGAACATAGAGATACACTGTAAATGTGTTAGTATTATAATGGTAAAGAGAGAGAGAGAGAGAGAGAGAGAGAGAGAGAGAGAGAGAGAGAGAGAGAGAGAGAGAGAGAGAGAGAGAGAGAGAGAGAGAGAGAGAGATAATTTACTGATTTTGTAGAGGCAAGGCTGGTCAAACTTGCACTTTTCTGGAAAAATAACAAAAATAATAAATAATTAAATAAATTTGAAGTACCTTCGAGAAAAACCCTAAGAATCCTTTCTTGGAGTCCCTGGGAGTGGGCGGGGTCGAAGGGCCCCAGGTACTATCACTGTTGTTTCTTCCGCGAGCCCTACGAGTCAAAGTTGGAGACTCAAAGTCCTAAAGAGGAAGGAGATCAAATAGAGAGAGAGGATTATCATACTTTACTTTACATACTGGTTTTATCATACTGGTACTTTAGTATCATCAGTACTTGTACCAAACAACCTTTAGCAATTTGCTGAAAATTCACCATCAAAAGTACTGTATTTAATTATGACTAAAATACTTATTTACTTTATTTATTTATTATTATTATTATTATTGTTAACCTGGTGAGATTCATATCCAGACTCGTGTCTATGTCCCCGTTGTTGACCCCTCCCATCTCTCCTCTCCTCGTCCTGACTGTCCCCACTGGGTGACCTGTGCCTACTGTGATACAATGGACGCTCCTTTGACCGGGACTGATGGTATCTGGAATATAATGAGAATACTTTAAGGTTTTCAATACATGTACATGTACATGTACTTATGTTGTGTGGAAAGTTTGAGCTAATCCCAATCAAGTTTGGATTTAAAAATTTTTTTGAAGTTTCTTAAAAATCCAACAAAAGTCCCTGTACTATAGTACAGGGTCTCTGGCCAAATTTTGCCAAAAATGTAAAGATGAGAATTCTCCATTTTTATTACATTTT
>NW_003548289.1:3886-6535 GCF_000090795.2 Amphimedon queenslandica | reverse complement strand
ATTCATTTTGTGAAGAATCAAGCTGATTCTAATGGAGGAAAACACCAAATAAAATAATACAGTACAGCACCTTTATAATGAGGACACCTTTATAATGAGGACACTTTTATAATGAGGACATTTTGTAATGTCCCAATTGGTACAAGCCTATACAAAAGTACCTCTGAAATGAGGACACCTCTGTATTAAGGACAGGTACATGTACATGTAGTGTGGGCCCAATGGCGTCCTTAATAAAGAGGCTACACTGTACATGTATTAAGGACAGGTAGTGTGGGCCCAATGGTGTCCTTAATAAAGAGGCTACACTGTACATGTATTAAGGACAGGTAGTGTGGGTCCAATGGTGTCCTTAATAAAGAGGCTACACTGTACATGTATTAAGGACAGGTAGTGTGGGCCCAATGGTGTCCTTAATAAAGAGGCTACACTGTACATGTATTAAGGACAGGTAGTGTGGGCCCAAACATTCTCTTACTTTCAATGATTCTCTCCTCTCCCTAGCGGAACCGGGTGTGGTCTTCCCTTGATCTGACCCTGCCCCTTCCCCAATAGTGGGTGTGGTCTCCTCCTCCTCCTCCTCCTCCTCCTCCTGGCGGTGCATGTCTGACATTTGTTGTAGAGATTGCTTCAGTTCATGAGATTTAGCGACTTTCTGTAACAGCAGGAGAGTCTGACTGATCTCGTTCTGTGAGTGGGTGAGCTCTCGCTCCTCCTCTATCGTCTGTACAGCTAGTGGGTGTGGTTTCTTTCCTTTGTGTGGTAGAGGGCTCCTGCAGTGTAGCGGTGAGGACTCCTTTGATGCTGTTTCTTCAAGAATGGTTTCAAGAGAGCTCATCCGGTCAGGAGGTAACTATGGAAACAAAGGGAAAGAAATACAGCAAGAACAATCATTGTATAATGCTACTGTAATATAAATTCAGTCATTTCTTTTCTAAATTAAACAGTAAGTTATTTGGTACAAATGTTTAGTCGAAATCAAACAGGCTCAAACTTGAGTATACATGTACAGGTGCTATACTCACTGGTAGGTGCCCCTCCTCATCGTCCGATATGAATTGGGTTAAGTACGACTCTAGAGTACTCAGGTCCTCCAATAGGACACTGACTCTAGGAGAAGCACCAGCTGGGACATCATCCTATGGAGAGAAGAGATTATTATTATTATTGTTATTATTATTGTTATTATTATTGTTGTTATTACATTGTTGCCAGTTAGTCCACCAGCAGTTGCTAATTCATTCAGCTCTTGTAGGAGCAGCTGTATCTTATCAGCACTTCTCTCCTAAAGAACAACAACACAGCACATAGACATAAGACACAATTAAAATAAACAAATTCTTTACATTAAACTATCATACAATACATGTACATGTAGGTACATGTAGTTATATCAATACTAGCATGAGCACATGCACACCTCATGCTGCATTCCAACAGTCACTGGTGAATGAATGAATGAATAGTATGTGATAAACAACCAACAATGGACTTCACTCTTGTTTCTTAAAAGCAGCTGCTCTCTCTCCCTCTCTAGCTCTGTCTCTCCATCACCCTCCCCCCTCTCTCTCTAGCACTCTCTCTGTCTCTCTCTCTCTCCCTTTCTATCCCAGCAAAAGGGATATACATTAAGGTTTTGAAAGATAAGAGCAGCCGCACTATAGATACTAGTAGAGGCAGTCACAGTCCCCAGCTGGTTGATAATGGAAACCATAGGAATAACTACTATCATATCACAAAACATACCAGTAGTAGAGAAAAAGGTCACGCTACAAGATGTGTATTGTAAGATAAAGAAGGTACTATGGAGCATGAGGGAGGCACATGTCAACCAGGAAAACACGCTTGTATAATGTTTGATTGACTAATAGTCATAATGATAAATGAAGACACAATAAAGACAGGAAACTCTCTCTCTCTCCGTCCCTCTCTCTCTCCGTTTCTCTCTCTCTCTCTCCCTCTCTTGATCTAATGTCATGGTGTTATTGATGTGGTGTTAACTTGAACAGTTTCTGGTCAATGGGTAAATGTGTACAGCCTCCACCACTCATCACACAAGCAGATCCACATGTACATGTACACTCACTATTGACTGTAAGAATATCAATATGGGGCCATTCAAGGGAAAAAATAAAGTAAAATGGAGTTGATTTTATATCAGTGATTTATTCATGAAACTCTTCATCATTAATATTAATTCCTCATCAATTCTATAAGATAACATACAATGTATGTAGTATGTCTGTTTGTATTTCTAGAGGATAGATTGGGTTACTATATTAAGTTACCTGTGGTTGTGTTTCAGTTTGACTGATCTTCAGGAGGTCTTGTATTAATGATGAAATAGTCTGGCTCTCATCACTACAACAATAATAATAATAATAATAATAATAATTAATAATGATGATGATGATGATGATGATGATGATGATAATGATAGCAAAATTATTTATTATAATATAACTAATATGTGGTTTGGCCGGGTTTTATCTTGGCAAATTGACATTGAAGATTGTAAACAAAAAACTAACATTTCATTATTACCATATTATACATGTACATGTACATACATTAATTATTGTACTACCTAAAAACCAACATATATACATGTACTATGATTGTACATGTACACATTCTCTTACATTTCAT
>NW_003548289.1:0-3876 GCF_000090795.2 Amphimedon queenslandica | reverse complement strand
AATCCATAGCTTCCTGGAGCTCTCTCTGAGAGGACATGAACTTTTGGTGTTGGTCCTAAAGGGGAACACGTTACCATGGCAACAGAGGAACCTCCCCTACTTACCAGTGAGCTTATAAGAGAATCCAATTCATTTTGTGAGGAATCAAGCTGATTCTAACGGAGGAAAAAAACAAATAAACTAATACAGCATAGCACCCTTTAATGAGGACATTTTGTAATGTCCCAATTGGTACAAGCCTATACAAAAGTACCTCTGAAATGAGGACACCTCTGTATTAAGGACAGGTAGTGTGGGCCCAAAGTCCCAAACATTCTCTTACTTTTAACGATTCTCTCCTCTCCCTAGCGGAACCGGGTGTGGTCTTCCCTTGATCTGACCCCACCCCTTCCCCAGTAGTGGGTGTGGTCTCCTCCTCCTCCTCCTGGCGGTGCATGTCTGACATTTGTTGTAGAGATTGCTTCAGTTCATGAGATTTAGCGACTTTCTGTAACAGGAGAAGAGTCTGACTGATCTCGTTCTGTGAGTGGGTGAGTTCTCGCTCCTCCTCTATCGTCTGTACAGCTAGTGGGTGTGGTTTCTTTCCTTTGTGAGGCAGAGGGCTCCTGCAGTGTAGCGGTGAGGACTCCTTTGATGCTGTTTCCTCAAGAATGGTTTCAAGAGAGCTCATCCTGTCAGGAGGTAACTATGGAAACAAAGGGAAAGAAATACAACAAGGACAATCATTGTATAATGCTACTGTACTGTAAAATTCAGTCATTTCTTTTCTAAATTAAATAGTAAGTCATTTGGTACAAAATGTTTAGCTGAAATCAAACAAGCTCAAACTCGAGTATACATGTACAGGTGCTTGACTCACTGGTAGGTGTCCCTCCTCATCGTCCGATATGAATTGGGTTAAGTATGACTCTAGAGTACTCAGATCCTCCAATAGGACACTGACTCTAGGAGAAGCACCAGCTGGGGTATCATCCTATGGAGAAAAGAGATTATTATTATTATTATTATTGTTATTATTATTGTTATTATTATTGTTGTTATTACATTGTTGCCAGTTAGTCCACCAGCAGCTGCTAATTCATTCAGCTCTTGTAGGAGCAGCTGTATCTTATCAGCACTTCTCTCCTAAAGAACAACAACACAGCACGTAGACATAAGACATAATTAAAATAAACAAATTCTTTACATTAAACTATCATACAATACATGTAGCTACATGTAGTTATATCAATGCTAGCATGAGCACATGCAGACCTCATGCTGCATTCCAACAGTCACTGGTGAATGAATGAATGAATAGGATGTGATAAACAACCAACAATGGACTTCACTCTCTCTCTCTCTCTCTCTCTCCCTCTCCCCCTCTCCTTCCCCCCTCTCTCTCTCTCTCTCCTTCTCTCTCCCTTTCTATCCCAGCAAAAGGGATATACATTAAGGTTTTCAAAGATAAGAGCAGCCGCACTAAAGATACTAGTAGAGGCAGTCACAGTCCCCAGCTGGTTGATAATGGAAACCATAGGAATAGTTACTATCATATCACAAAACATACCAGCAGTAGAGGAAAAGGTCACGCTACAAGATGTGTATTGTAAGATAAAGAAGATACTATGGAGCATGAGGGAGGCACATGTCAACCAGGAAAACACGCTTGTATAATGTTTGATTGGCTAATAGTCATAATGATAATGGAAGACACAATAAAGACAGGAAACTCTCACTCTCCCTCTCTCTCTCTCCGTCTCTCTCTCTGTCCCTCTCTCTCTCTTGATCTAATGTCATGGTGTTATTGATGTGGTGTTGGCTTGAACAGTTTCTGGTCAATGGATAGATGTGTACACCCTCAACCACTCATCACACAAGCAGATCCACATGTACATGTACACTCACTATTGGCTGTAAGAATATCAATATGGGGCCATTCAAGGGAAAAATAAAGTAAAATGGAGTTAATTTTATATCAGTGATTTATTCATGGACTCTTAATCATTAATATTAATTCCTCAACAATTTTATAAAATATATGTATATGTACATGTAGTATGTCTGTTTGTATTTCTAAAGGAGAGATTGAGTTACTATATTAAGTTACCTGTGGTTGTGTTTCAGTTTGACTGATCTTCAGGAGGTCTTGTATTAATGATGAAATAGTCTGGCCCTCATCACTACAATAATAATAATAATAATAATAATAATTAATAATGATGATGATGATGATGATGATGATGATGATAATGATAGCAAAATTATTTATTATAATATAACTAATATGTGGTTTGGCCGGGTTTTATCTTGGCAAATTGACATTGAAGATTGTAAACAAAAAACTAACATTTCATTATTACCATATTATACATGTACATGTACATACATTAATTTATTGTACTACCTAAAAACCAACAATATATACATGTACTATGATTGTACATGTACACATTCTCTTACATTTCATCCGGAGATGGTGATCGTGATTTATATTCCTTGCTCCTTAAGTTTCCTTTCATCTCCAGAGGCTCGTCTCCATTCTGATTGGTCGGTCCAGAGCTGTCATTGACTGGTGTGAGAGGGAACAGGTAACAAAATGGCTTCCATGTTTTGAGGATTGATAGCTTGTTCTCAGCATATTGGAACACATAACAAACTTTAATCCACAAAGACCTGAGAAATAGAAATAGTAAAATGTTGCTGTACTAGCACAATCTTTCTCTCTCTCTTTCTCTCCAATCCGCCATTGGTTTACCTAGCTATACTTGCTGCCAGTCTAAACGGGAAGAGACAGATGGAGAGGATTAGTCTGAGAAGAGATGACAAGAGAGAGAAGAGGGCCCGGACCGGCCACGTTATAATATCAAAGAGTATCATAATATCCAACAGAAAGGACTGGAGCTATGGGTCAAGGAGAGTACCAACACACCAAACAAAGAAAGAGATAGAGAGGGAGGGATGAAGGGAAGTAAGTTATTGTTTTCCTTCCTGTAGATCTACTAAATATTATTAATTAAACACGTGGGCTGTTATGAAAATGATAATGATGGGAGGGGTTGAGTGATGGGAAGGGCTGAGTTATTGGCCAAATTTCACCAAAAATGATAAGTCTCCATTTTTATAATTTTTCTGATACATATAGCTTGCATGTACTTATGTTGTGTAGAAAGTTTGAGCTGAGCCCAATTAAAATTAGATTTTTATGAATTTTTTAAGTTGCTCAAAAATTGCGGGACAAAAGTCCCTCAGGCTAAAAATTAAAAAGTGAGAATTCTCTATTTTTATATTTTTTCCTAATACTTATGCATCCTTTTATGTTGTGTCAACAGTTTGAGCTGTTTTCTATGCAATTACATTTTTAATAAATTTTAAAGTTGTCCTGCACACTATGATAGATAGTATTAGGTTTTAGTTCCTCAATGTTGTTTATGTGGGACTTGTTCAGGCTCACTCCAATAAAATAAATTTTAAAAACTATTATTATTTGCAGCAAGTATATAAAGTATATAATTATATTATAGTACTTATCAAATAGCAATTTTATTGGCAGGTTTTAAAAATAAGTCGATTTTCAACATCTTGATATAATGGGGAAGATTGGCAGGTTTCTGCATCTTTATTATCCAAAACAAGAGTAATTAAGTGCTTATTCTTCGTGAGGGCTTCCAGCAACCTCAGTACACCATCTGGACTAATATTTGTATTCCATACAGAAAGGTAAGTAAGAGGTGTGTTGGCTTCAATTAGCTTTACAAGAGAATTAGCAGATCTAATGCTTGGGTTCCCATAAAGAGATAAAAAAGTAAGGTGTTGACTGCTTTCTATTGACTCTTGAAGTACCTCAAGTCCACCATCAGTGATGGAGTCATTAGTTACTATAAGCCGTCGTAATGA
>NW_003548287.1:5974-9795 GCF_000090795.2 Amphimedon queenslandica | reverse complement strand
AAAGGAGTGTGATTGAATGTGTAATTGTAATTGAGGTTTTGTAATTGACCCCATGCAGGTGTGGTACTAACCACATCAGTTTTTTGACTGAATATTCCATCACAAAGACTTTCAATTGCCATCCACTTAACTGGAAGTTTAACATTTTTTGACAATTCGCTTTCATCAGTAAACTGATTAAAATAGCATTTTGTGTAAATATCTTCTGTTAGACCAAAATCAGCAATCTTGATAACACCATTCTCATCAATCCTATAATAATAATAATAATGATAATAATATTAATAATAATAATGCATTTATTGCCAAAGATCTTACATGCAATTTCTTGCTGCAAGGTCACGATGGACAAAATGCTGTGAAGCCAGATAAGACATTCCTTTAGCAACTTGTAAACATATGCAGAGTAACTGTTTCCTAACATTAAGTACAGTATCTTTGTCACTGACATTCGTCATGGTGAGATTAGATCTTTCATTTTTCAGGTAAGACAATAAACTTCCTCTTGACATGAAAGGCATGATAATGCATGGAGCTGGTCCAAGATCAAGACACACACCAAAGAGTGGTAGTACGTTTGGATCATCAAAATTTGACATAGTAATACACTCTTCAACAAAAGAATGAACGTCATTCTTTGAAAAAAGCCCTATACATGAATAAATAAAAGATATCACATGGTATAATAATAATAATACCTTTCAGCGTTTTGATAGCAACAACTTGTGGCATATCATCACTTTTTAATGTCATAAATGCTCTATAGACAATTCCAAATTCACCTATAATGTAACAGATTTATGTACCTATCTAGTTATGGTATCTACTATGTATCTATACAGCTGACCTTGACCTGTGACCTCTAGCACTTGAATTTTTGAGGCTGGTATTAAATATTTAATTAACAATCGTTCCATGTCTGACGATTGATTGTTAATCAACATATTTGTATTCCCTTGAAGGATCATACTAACTGCTATGGAAGGTAAATCTAAGATGTATTTTAACAATAAAACAAACCTTTGCTATTGGAATCTATATCTAAGTTTACAGCCTTTGATTTCAATTTTTTCCGTTTACTCACAAAATATATAACTGTTCCTATCAAAATCATTACCAGTATCATGACAACTATTATTGCAACTATAATTGTTATGCTTTGTGATGAAACTGATGAACCGGGAGTGCTTGTTGGTGATGTGGGGTCATGAGATGAGCCTATTAAAACAGAGTCGGATAATGATGTTCACTATAAATTTAGCATTACCGTATAGGGGTATATTTCACAGGGATTTAATTTCGCTAATTTCACAGTTTAAAAAAAATTGTGAAAATTTTTATCTTTTTTTATCATACTAATAATGGTCAGTGGAAGAAAAACCTAAATTTTTTTCTTGTGAATAGATTGAAAGGTGATTTTTGTGAAATTTTTTTCCTGGGAAATATACCCCTTATACGGTATGATGATGATAATGCTATAGTAGATTTATTTTGATTACTTGCATCATCAATGGAAGATATGATAACTGTTGAGCCAATACTTGTTACAAAATTACTAGTGCTATCTAGAAACAAAAATATTACTAATAACAAATGATAAACTGCTAACTGCTGACTCTTTGTAAAAATCAACACTAATGATGACGAGGACTTAGAATGTATGTACATGTAGGTGCATTTAAAATGCCACTTGCAATTAGATATAGTATACTTGATGGAGTGGGCAACATAAAGTGTATAAAAAACTAGTAACAAGCATTATTCTTTATCCATTAATTATATAATTCCTGAGGATATATGAGAAAAAGAGGTAGGCCTAAGAGAAGAAAGTGGAGCTAAAGGAATAAGGAAGTTGATGTTGCTGTTGCTAATGAGAGTTCCACTGATCAATAAACTAGATCTACTACTAGATTTATCTAAATGAATTAAACAATATAAACACTGCAGGTGTGTGCAATAGTAATGTACAAAAATATGTGAGGCATGATAAGGTGGGAAAAAATTTGTAACTGTATACTACTACTAAAAGTATTAGTAATAACAAATGATAAACTCCAAATTGTTGACTCTTGTAAAAAATTAACATAAAATGATGACAAGCTGTAACAACAATTAGATTGTGTGCTGATAAACTTTTAAAAGTCATTGGATTTACTTGATGGAGTGAGTGACATAAAGTGAGCTGAGATGTATAGATCTGAAGAGATAGAAACTGTACGCATAATATTAAAACTAGTAACAGAAGTACTACTGATCAATGGTGAACTGCTACTGACCACTGGATCTATATAGTAGATGTAAAATGTATGATTAATAAAATCATGAATATACTTATAACTATTCACCTATTGTAGAATCTTCTTTGGCAGTAAAGTTAGACCAGTAACTTGATTCCTTGTCATATTGTATTCCCTCTATAGTAGTATTGTATAATGTTTCATTACAGTCTATTCCTTCAAGGTATATATAATGATTGTGACTGTTAAGTGTTTGATAAAAATGCAATAGACAGTTCATTTGACAGGAACATGATGTTGTATTATATTGAATACAATGAGTGGATGATAATTTAGGAGGCAAGCCAAAACTATCTGGCAACAATAAAGTGATGAACAAGTTTCCATCTGTAGCACAGTTAGTATAATGTGAAGACCAGTTATGTGTCACATTAAAAAAATTGAGATCAGAAAACACCTCACAATTGCCATCTTGAACACTTCCATTAAAGAAACTGACAGCACTTGATCTAAATGTATAACTTTAATTCATAAATCAGTTACTATTATAACTTACTGAGCATATGTACTATAACAGGTATCTGAGTCTGCTTGTGATACTGAAATAGTCCCTCCACTACATGATAAACCTGTTATCCATATAAACTACATTATCATGAAATAGTCTTGCACTTACCTCTACAAGTCACTATAAAGTAAACAACAAAGAGACTGAATTGAAACAGAGCAACTGATTTCATTGTGAAAAATCTAGCAAATATGCAGTGGGAGGGGCTTAGTAACCTAATGTCCCATAGATTATAATCTTTAATGTCATTCCTGTGACATAAAAATTCACTGACTACTATAAAAAAACCAGCTCAGATTTTGAAAGCACAGCAAGAAAGTGAAGAAGCATCAGCAATTAAAAATGATTAAAAATAGTTCAGTAACCAAACCATAATATTACTCATGTAGATAAAATTATGCAATAAAAGTATAGCAGAAGTAACACCAAATCATTACTACACAGAGAGAGTACAGTTACATACATCATTGTAAACTAATGTATTGAGCCAATGGTTCAATGAGAGTATTAATTGATGAAACCAAGTTCTTAAAAGTTGGTCTGTCATCAGGATACTCATGCCAGCATGATCTCATCAGTATAAAGCTATGAAATGATAATAAATTGGCATGTATCTACTTGTGCTAATGTCTCTTACATTTCTTGTGAGCAGGCTTCATTATGTGGACAGTTCAGTCTTTTTCCATTATTCAGTAAATCCACTACTCCTGATGGATCTAAGCCAGGATATGGTGTCCAGCCAAGAGTAAACACCTCCCAACATAATACACCATAAGACCACTGTATGTGTGTATTGATAATATACATGACCAAGGATCAATTACAATAGGCTCAATTACAATTAGTTTGCAAAACATATTAAAATATCTTGCATACATGTATTTTCAATTGAAATTACTTCAACATGGCTTAATTCTAATCAAGTCCTTTTTTTACAAAAGGAGTGTGATTGAATGTGTAATTGTAATTGAGGTTTTGTAATTGACCCCATGCAGGTGTGGTACTAACCACATCAG
>NW_003548287.1:4333-5964 GCF_000090795.2 Amphimedon queenslandica | reverse complement strand
AGGATCCCCATTGTGAAAATTTTTATCTTTTTTTATCATACTAATAATGGTCAGTGGAAGAAAAACCTAAATTTTTTTCTTGTGAATAGATTGAAAGGTGATTTTTGTGAAATTTTTTTCCTGGGAAATATACCCCTTATACGGTATGATGATGATAATGCTATAGTAGATTTATTTTGATTACTTGCATCATCAATGGAAGATATGATAACTGTTGAGCCAATACTTGTTACAAAATTACTAGTGCTATCTAGAAACAAAAATATTACTAATAACAAATGATAAACTGCTAACTGTTGACTCTTTGTAAAAATCAACACTAATGATGACGAGGACTTAGAATGTATGTACATGTAGGTGCATTTAAAATGCCACTTGCAATTAGATATAGTATACTTGATGGAGTGGGCAACATAAAGTGTATAAAAAACTAGTAACAAGCGTTATTCTTTATCCATTAATTATATAATACCCGATGATATATGAGAAAAAGAGGTAGGCCTAAGAGAAGAAAGGGGAGCTGAAGGAATAAGGAAGTTGATGTTGCTGTTGCTGAGAGTTCCACCAATCAATAAACTAGATCTACTACTAGATTTATCTAAATGAATTAAACAATATAAACACTGCAGGTGTGTGCAATAGTAGTGTACAAAAATATGTGAGGCATGATAAGGTGGGAAAAAATTTGTAACTGTATACTACTACTAAAAGTATTAGTAATAACAAATGATAAACTCCAAATTGTTGACTCTTGTAAAAAATTAACATAAAATGATGACAAGCTGTAACAACAATTAGATTGTGTGCTGATAAATTTTTAAAAGCCATTGGATTTACTTGATGGAGTGGGTGGCATAAAGTGAGCTAAGGAGTTGTATAGATCTGAAGAGATAGAAGCTGTAGGCATAATATTAAAACTAGTAACAGAAGTACTACTGATTAATGGAGAACTGCTACTGACCACTTGATCTATAGTAGATAATGATGAATAAATCATGAATATAATTACAACTACTAACCTATTATACAAGGTGTAGAATCTTTTTTGGCAGTAAAGTTAGACCAGTAACTTGATTCCTTGTCATATTGTATCCCCTCTATAGTAGTATTGTATAATGTTTCATTACAGTCTATTCCTTCAAGGTATATATATGAATTGTGATGGTAAAGTAAATGATAAAAATGCAACAGACAGTTCATTTGACAGGAGCACGATGTTGTATTATATTGAATACAATGAGTGGATGATAATTTAGGAGGCAAGCCAAAACTATCTGGCAACAATAAAGTGATAAACAGGTTTCCATCTTTAGCACAGTTAGTATAATGTGAAGACCAGTTATGTGTCACATTAGAGAAATTGAGATTAGAAAACACCTCACAATTGCCATCTTGAACACTTCCATTAAAGAAACTGATAGCACTTGATCTAAATGTATAACTTTAATTCATAAATCAGTTACTATCATAACCTACTGAGCATATGTACTGTAACAGGTAGATGAGTCTGCTTGTGATACTGGAATAGTCCCTCCACTACATGATAAACCTGTTGTATCCATATAAATTACATTATCATGAAATAGTCTTGCACTTACCTCTACAAGTCACTATAAAGTAAGCAACAAAGA
>NW_003548287.1:0-3970 GCF_000090795.2 Amphimedon queenslandica | reverse complement strand
CCATTTTGGACGGCAAGATCAATGGAGGATAGATGAAGAAAAGGCAAAACTAATCCTTTTCGTTGGCATGGAGCTTTTTCAAGCTACAAAAGCTGGTTGGAGGAAAGAATGGTCGCTGCTAAGCATCTCCTAAAAGAGATTTGGTGCAATATGAAGTATATTCTTTAATAGAGCTTGCTTTCTGCATTAGCCCATTCATACTCCATAGAAAGTTGCCGTCCACGAAAATTATTTCAGAGTCAGCCAGGCTCAGTCACGCCCCTTGCCGTATATCATTCTTTGACGTAATTCATTCTCACCCAAAGAGGTCTATTATATGTCATCATGTATACTCATGTATATTTATGTGGTATATTATCTATGTTGTCGTCAAAAAATATAACAACTATTGGTAGTTGGCATCACATTAAATCTAATTATATAGATTATATAATTTAGCATTGTTGACAGAAAATGTTCTGAATTTTATAATGGGCAACAGTAGCTTCATACACTTAATTTAAAGTCTGATCACACCATAAGCTGGATTGTGCCTCAATCTGGATTCATCATTGTGTCCAGTAACCAAACCATAAGCTTGGTTGATGCACATAATCCCTGTTCTTCTTTCTACCATGCCATATGCTGGATTATGATGCACTTCATGTCTCTGAATTGAAGAGAGAAATGGCTCATTTCTGGAAATAGCATACTCTTCATTAGATGAAGTTGCTGTGTTTTTCTTTTTCACTAAAAGGACATTCAAATTTTATTTGAATCATAAATTTTGTCCTCACCTTTTTTGATGTAATAGCATCTCAATGAAATCCCCAAAGTCACAACAATAAAGAGACATGTGCCTTAATGTTTACAATAATAATAAAAATAATTATGAGATCAGTATAGTATAGGTAAATAATTACACACAAACAAATTTAAGTCTGTATAACTGTTATTCTCATGATGAGGCTTAAGATACAAACAAGACTTACCTGTTACTAATACAGGAGTGACAACATAAACAAATCTCATATCAACATGGTCAACACCATTGGTCTCTTGGGTCTGTTCAATTTCAGAATTGAGACTTCCTTCAGACATCGAATACATGGAACTTGATAAAACAAACCGCTCATCATCAGCAGAAGTAGAAAATATATCTAACAGTGATTACATTGTTCAAAATCATTGGCTAATTTTATATAGGGCATAGCACATACCATAACGTAGAGGCAAATCTTTTAGTGATGATACCTCTGCTTCAGTGTCAGTAGGTATAGATCTAGATCCATAACTAGATTCATTTGGTAGTGAAACAGCTAACGAACTGCTTATCACATGTTCTGATGAGCTACTGCTTATTAGAATTACTTCCTGATCTGCATGTTAAAATAAATAATAAGACACGAGAGGGATAAAATTAGCTTACAGTAAACAAATAAGTAGCCAATTCCTGATATTATTCCTGGCATGTAACACTGAAATGAAGTATTGTTCCATGCAAGTGTCACTGGATCAATCAATAATCCACTAAAATCACTGCTTGCTCCAGCTGGTAAAGGCAGATGATTATTTCTTGGATCATAAAGTTGATCATTAATTTTCCAATTTGGAATGTTCCATGAGCCTCCAGTAATAATACAGTCTATCCTTGCACTGCCATTTATGATAGCATCTGTAGTAGGAGATGGTGCCTTTACGAAAGAAGCAGCATAACTAAATTTAGGAAATTCAAAGCACTTAACAAGGCTGCAATCCTTACCAGCTAACAGCCATCAGTAGACTCTGCACAATCATGATGAGCAGACTAAGCTTCATGTTACAAAGTCTAGATTTAGAGACTATAAAACTCTAGTTAGTATATAATAACTATAAATAGTTAGAGATCCAGAGGTGTGGCTGCTGTCGCAACAATGGCATAGACTACTACTACTGCATGCAGGGATGAAGGCAATTCTAAGAATCCTTATTCTACTTTTAATTGGTATTGAATCTGGCCTCAACTCTTCAAATAGATGGGGCTATGACTATGAGGTTAACCCATCTAAGCTGTATGGATCCGACAATTCAGATCTACTATGCATCACTTCTGTATGTGGTAATGTTCCTAGTAGTATTATCTTGAATAAAACTACATACATATTACAAATTGGTGGTGCCGGAACATGTGCCAATGTTTACGGCTCATCAACAACTGTAGCAATGTGTGATTGTACTACAGATCTTAGCAAATCACCCACTGATTTCTGTATCAACATAACAATGCTTGGTACTCCTGAGACTCTCAACATTTCTGTTTATTATGATAATCAAATGGAATCATACACAATAGCCAAAAGTAAAAATTAATTTTCAGCAAATTCATTATTTTTATGGTGTGTTATGTTGTAGTCAGTGACATTGAAATGAGTTCAAGTACTTCTGCTCAAACTTCAGATCCAAGTCCTTCTAGCTCTACTCCATCATCCACTAATGCTCCTAGTCCTAGTGATCCTTCTACAACTATACCAAGTGGACCTTCTACAACTAGTTCTAGTCGGCCTTCTACAACCACAACTAGTGGGCCTTCTAGTCCAGGAAATTATGGTCAGTCTAAACCAGTATATCTAATCAGTATATCTACTCTATTATTACAGCTGCAGGTAGCCACAACCCAACGCTTGGTATTACATTTTTAATGACAATGTTGGTTTTATTTTTGTGATTATTGAACAATTTGATACTGACTATAAACTACAGTCTTATATTTTTGTAGTTTTGTTAATATAATTAATGAGAATGTGAAAAACATGTTACTTAGAAATCAACTATAATTATAGTAGGTAATTTTAAAAAAAATTAATTTTAGTAAAAATATGATCATGGAAATTAATATTATCTTATGCCTGACCCATTTAAACTGTGGTGAGTGGCGACACTTGCATGCATGGCATTACACGTATGGTACACTATCATTATGAAAACCTTAAAAGAAACTTTATTGCTTGTCCTTAAGTTAAGTTAATTTCTTCATACACTGGATTGACAGTGGACCTCACAGTCCCTCTGACCAACCCATAAGATGGATTAAACCTAACAAATACATTAACACTATTAATACTGAGTATAGATCCACCACTTACTGGATATTTTCATGAACTGGCTCATCATAAACTGGATTGGACTCAGAAAATGTTTTTGTGGACTTCTTTTCTAGAAACGAATCAAACGATAAATAAATAAAATGATCCCAAACAGAGTGATATGCACTATAATCATATTATCATAAATCAGTGCCTTTTTAGCATAGTACATATGCATAATGAATTGCTTGTGTTAATAATACACCATATTCATTGCAATCAACTTTCAATATAATATACCTTTTCTTTTCTTTCTAACCAGAGCAAAAACAATAAGGCACATAGCAGCTGTCATCAATAGACCTTGTAATTTAGGAAAAAAATAACATTTACTACCGTACAATGGACTTTACTTGCACAAATTGATGAAACAACAGCCGAAATGAAGATAACTCTCACATTGTGACTATTCCCATTAGTAGTCTCATTCCCATAACTGCTACTTTTAATATTTTCGATAACCATTGGGGTATTAATAGAAGATGACATCATCAGCATCTCAGTACTGTAGAGTGTTGAATCTATTGTTATATTGTTTATACAAGAGGATCCTGCTAGAACTTTTAATGGTGAGCTATTGAGAGACTGGGGAGACACAGAAAGTGAAAAAGATGTTAAAATTATGTGTGAATGAGAACTTAATGATATCATTGTCACATTAGGGATGAATGAAGACATTAGTGGTGTGCTGGAGGTAAAGTCTGAATGAAAATATGATGAACTGCCTGTTGGAATAATAGTAGAACTGATATCTGGTATTACTATGAATTTAATAGAATAACTAATACAAATATTAGACTTACTTAGTACATAAAGATATCCAATGGTTGATGATAAACCAAATATATAGCATTGAAATGAAGTGTAGT
>NW_003548286.1:5513-9803 GCF_000090795.2 Amphimedon queenslandica | reverse complement strand
AAATCCAACTTACTGAGCTTCATTTATCATGAAATTACTCCAGAGGATGCAAAAAGTTACTATGTAACTTATAAAATTAATGGTTGTCTAACAGAGTACTCACAGGTTGATATTTTTTATTTTAATGATGAATTTTAAAATCCGCCATAAGGTACCTTTTGTCAATTATGGTCACTTTTGTATTTATGAATTAAAATTTACACTGCATAACTGAGTTTAACAAGACAATATTGGGCTTTTATACAGGTGATGGAATGTCACTGTTGTGATAGCTAACACCTATTCCGTTAGTATGTAAACAAACTGTGTGATGAAAAAGCTTACCACTAGTTTTATAACAAAAGTAGTCCATAAGAATTAAAGCAACATAGTCACAGTCTTGTGGACCCATTTCTTTGTTTAACAAGCGAGCAATATCTCTTTCTGTACCCATAGTTATCACAATAGTGTTCTTTGTCTTTGGTATACTTTATTTAACTTTGATGCATTAAAGGTCTCTGTGTTTTATGCTGTGTCAGTCCATGTAACATTTTATGAGCACAAGCAAGAAAAAATGTTGAAGGGCTTATAACTCAGTTGTCGGGAAGCCAAGCCTGATTTTGTATTTCCAACCGGTTGTGACGTTTATAGCAAAATGGCTGATGTTTGGTCAAGTTGCCCTTCTCAAAATTATGAAGGCTTTGTAACTGACAAAAGATATTTGTAGGCACCATTTTTAGTTCATGTGACATAAACATTTAAATTTTTAATTACCTGGGGGCGAAGCCCCCAGGTTGTTCCTACAATTGATTTCACCATCGTGCTATCTATATATATATATATTTGTATGTCCACACTTACATTTCTTCTATACATGCTGTATTGGAGAAATAACAAGCCTTAGCAACCACCCGCTCACACTCCTTTACGTGAGTGGGTGTGATCATGTCAAACAAAATGGCGGCTTACACATGGGACAAAGTTAAGATCTTTCTGACAGCAAGGGAACATAAAGATACTGTCCAAAGACTTCTCTAGAAGCATTATAAGGTAGAGAGAACCTCTATAAGTCTTACTAATGACCAAGTTGTACTTGCAAGGTGGTGAAATCAATTATAGGACAATTTTTACACTGTTACGCTTGTTATTGCATTCTTACCATAACTGCAAAATAAACACGAAGTGCATTTAAGCCATTAGAGAAGGTGGTAGAGAGAAAAAATGGCGTTGCAAAGTTGCATTTATTGATGTATAACTGGTGAACAGTAGTGATTGCAATCACAAGATATGTGTAATGCAATAGTAAAATATTTTTACGAACTCTAAGTTTTGTGAATGCATAAATAAAAAGGGAAAGTTTTCAATGGTATTTTGTCCAGACTGTGTGTAATTGTGAGCTATCTCAGGATGTTCTGCACCTTCTATGAAGGAAGATTAAAGGTAAGCTGTTACAGGATACACGTAGAGTACATTCTGGTAATATGAGATGGTTTGTATTGTGAGACACTGCCTGTAATTTCAATGATAAAATTTAAAAATCTTAAGTGTCTCATAATTGGTGCATGTACTCTAAACATCAAGCGGCACAGTGCATGTCGTTTTTAATGCATTTGTATTTGTTGTTGAAGCATCTGTCTTACATTGACAACCTTTAGTGAGAAATAATACCATTTTTCGTATTGCTATTATAGTTTTATTTAATGCCTAATTGTCAGTTATCTTATCCTCATTCATGCTCCATCCAAAATAATTAACTGGGAACAATGTGACAACTGTGGCATGATTGCTCCTAGTAATTTAAAACCCTAATGGATCTCAGCCAGTGTCTGTGTAGTGCCTCAAATGAAGAGGGCAAATCATCCTGAAATGATATTCTAGTCCATATCTGCCCCTTATCATGATAATAAAATCTGTTATGTCACTCCATTATGCTTTCAGATTCAAATGTTAAATTTAGGCCTGGTTGTGTGTTGCTTGGAAAGGCTTGTTGATCCTAGACTAAATATGCACTGGCCACATGCCTAAGGCATGCTAGGAAGCCATTTCCAGCAGGACTGTTACTTTCAGGTGCAGCTTTACATCATGAGTGTTCTTTTGAAGATTGTCTTAGTAAAAGGTAGACCAGGAGCTGATGAAAGAATACTTCATGCTGTCTTGTAGTAGTTCTTTCTTAACAGGTAAAGGAATTTAGCAATCAATGTTTTGACATTTCTTGTACTATTTTTCAAGAAACATTTGTGTTAAACAGCCTTGTAGCTCTTGTGACACATCAGCTATGATTTTTTTTCTTCCTTTCTTGGGTAACAGAACACGAGGGCTAATAAACGGCATTTCCTTCAGTATTTTTTAAATATAGAAAGAATGTAATGATCACATTGCCTACCCAGAGACAGTTTAGCATAATGCCTAGTTATTTTCCAACTGGTCTTATCTTCATAGCTTCCATACATAATAATGGAGCGATTTTCTGGAAACGGAACAGAAGCCTTGCCATTTTCAATTCTAAAATAAAATTGAGACTTTAAATTCACAATTTTCATAGATTCTTCTCAGTATGACAATCTTTTCGTATAAAAAATATTGTATTAAGTAACATTTTAAAGCTGTCAAATCCTAAGATTCTGTTTGACTAAAGAAACTGCTTCTTTTCAAATTATATACATTCAGTGTGGCTTAGTGAATGAAGTTCTCACATTTCACATCTGTCACGAAACACAGTCTTTACTTCTCTTTGTTAAGGAAACCAAGGGGTTCTTTTCAATGAAAGAATTCATTGCTTTTTGGTCATAAGCACCATGCCACCATGTTTTATCCCAGTCTGGCTAGCAGAACTTTGACCATTTTGTTAAGATACTTGCCTCCATTAGTTTTGTGGGTTTCCATAAGATACGATAAATATACCCTGTTGAGATCAAGAGCAGTTGCAGTTAACAAGATATAAGGCAGTTTTGATCTTTGGCGCACTCAAAGATATAATAGTACTTTACCTAGTCATGAAAATTAGTCAATAGTCATTTTGTGGTAGCTTGAGTGCTGACAAATACAAATCCTATGGAGTTATTGTGTCGCTTGTCTGTACATAGCTTTGATCAAGCAAAGCCCGCAGCATGGGTTGCCGACAAAGGTAGCAATTGACCAGGCCAAGTGGGCTCTGTTTCAGTATCACTTAAGTACCAAACCATTGGGACCATAAAGGTCCACATCAGAAAGTTTCGACAGATTTTCAAAAAAAAATACAGATTAGTCTTAACTTTCTTCTCTTCTCACCATAATTTTCATCTCGTGTTGTGGCTTACAGCTGTACTGCACTCATATGACCTAGAAAACAAAGTGGTGCTGTGCCTATTATACAAATTTGGTAAAGCATAGTTACAAATGCTGAACTCTGGCTTTTGTCATTGCTGTGACGTGTGACTTGAGCTGTAAGGTTCTCGTGCCACATAACACAGTACTGCAATATTCACTGTATAGTACTCCTAAGTATGCTTTAGTTTATACGGGAAACAGGTACAATTGTGAAGTATTATATTACACCATGCCAAAACTTCCATGATTGAATAGTCTTTACATAAGTTGCAGTATTAATTCAGCAATAATTGCGTTAATAATTTAGTGGGAGTATTTTTTCTGAAGACATGGACTGGCTGATGCATAATTTTTAGTTGAACGAACGTTATCAATGCAATTATTTCCTCTGTAGTTCCACCATTTACAAACTTACAATATATAAAGTCACCTTTAACCAATCCTATAGTGAACAGAATTTTTGATTGTGCCTACAATAGGTGCTACAGGATATTTTTTATTGCTAACGTCTATTCTTCATTATTCATACTTTTCCTGTGAATGGTTTTCATAATTTACGATGATATTCACTGCAACACTGTGGAACAGAATTTTTCTAAACCACAAGTTTTGTGAATTTTTGCACTGTTTTTAATAGAACTCTTGCACTGTTTTCAAGTTTTTCCCGCTTTGTAAGAGCAAGCAGTTAAAGCCTTTAACCCTTTAACACCGAAATTAATTTTGGAATAAAAATAATTTTCTGGTGGTACTAGTTGAACAATGCATATCTCTCAAGATCTTGTCCTGCAAGACTTGAAACTTGCTAGCAGCGTTTATGGGATGTTCATCCTTAGATAGAAGAAGTATAATAGTATATGAAGCGGCATAAAGCAATGCAGCGTCTATTGTAAAGATACTCACCGCTTTTCTGAAATACACGGACATGGCGAAGGGAAAGGGAGAGATGTATCATGTTAAGCAGGACCTAGTAGGCAGGATATGAAAGAATGAAGAGGCAGAAGTCAG
>NW_003548286.1:0-1315 GCF_000090795.2 Amphimedon queenslandica | reverse complement strand
TTGATAATTTTGCCTTCATGGATCTTCAGGTGGATTGACTGAGTTTTTTTTGTGGGACGCCTCAAATACTCTAAAAGAGTATTTCGAAGTAAATTTGACCAATAGTTTGGTCAATAGTAGGATGGAATAGGCGCTTTGATCGAATATTTTAGGCCAATATTTGGCATAGTGCCGATATTTTTAACTTTTCAGTGGGTTTTTTTGTGGGATTGTTCCTCAGAGTTCCGTGGCATAGAGAATAAGAAGTCAATTTTAAACTTTAGATTTGAGGCTAAAGTAGTGGAATAGCTATATTTGGGATTTATGTAGGTAGTTATTTTACCTATCACTGACGTTAACCTTTTACAGATGTGTACAAGAAAGCTCTGTTTTGATTTTAGACAAAAATAATGCAAAAAGGCCAATGAAACCACTTGTTTCTGTCTCCCAGTGACATTGCTACTTGCAAATGACCTCTCTTTTCTGGTGAAACATTTTAATAAAATTTTTTCGTACGAAATTTGTTCGAGGTAATGTTCGTATCCTATCCTCTTCAATTCACAAAGTTTGTGATGCAACTGATTTTGTTCTTCCAATTAGGCCAGACTTCACTTGGTCACTTGCCGTTTTATCCTTTATCATAACTGTATATAATAAATTCACATCAAGACTTGATAGTGTATTAATGATTCTTGAAATGTTGTCTCATATTGATGGGCTAATGTGTTGCAATGGCAATTCTAATGAAAAATTCTGCCTTTTAAAAAATTTATACCACGGTACTTTTAAGTCAAAAGATGGTGAATTTAATTCAGATACAATACAGTATTTTGTATTATTTCATGCAGGTCCTGTTGTTGCTATATTTGATAAGAAGCCTTGGACCCAACCAACTATAAGGCATACCAACTGTAACTGTTGATAAGCAAGGAGTCAAGTGCTGTGTGTTGTAATGAATGTCAAAGGTGTAGGTAGGTTTTAGTGAGATAAATATCATGCAGCTTAATGATTTTTTAAATAAAGTTACATTGTTCTCTCTGACAAGTAAATGTAACAAGAAATTTAAAATTTAGCAATCTCCATATATTAATACCTGATTATTATCTATTGCTGATAAAATAAACCATATTTATGAGCATCCTTGGTATCTTAGGATACCAGGGATGTCCCCCCACACAGGTACCTCGGATCCCTTAATACTTAGTATCCCAGGATACCAGGGATGTCTCCATGCAGTATGTCCCACTGCACAGGTACCACCAATCCCTTAATACTTTGTATCCCAGGATACCAGGGATGTCCTCAGTATGTCCCCCCAAACAGGTACCTCCAATCC
>NW_003548285.1:8616-9811 GCF_000090795.2 Amphimedon queenslandica | reverse complement strand
AGCATGATGTGGCACATATTTTGCTGATGCATATAGCATACATGTAGTTCAGGATATTTACACAATACCTCTTTTAAAAACCAGGTGCTAGGCTGCAGGAAATCATCAGAGGTGAAGACTGAAGTTTTAAACATACCATCATCTTTATTGCAACCTTCATGTGGCTTGCTCCGATGCACAATGGCATATGTATACAGTACTAAAGGTCTTCTTTCCAGCAGCCATTCTTATAAAGAAGGGGTTAAATTTAATACATAACTAGTTAATAACCGGAACTTTTACAGTCATGTGTGATGTGGAGGGTTCCGAACTTTTCCTATCTATTGTGACCAGAAAAGTGTACGAACCGGGTGGGCATTGAATAATACTGAGCATGCGCACTTGGATGCATCAAAATGGCGTCCAACAACTTGGTGAGTCCATGTGTGCTTCAGAATAACGACAAAAATCATTTTGTAGAAATACAATGCCAAGCCACACTGCACTAGCGTCCCTCAAGCGCAACAGAATGGTGCAAAAATCATATTTCTAGGATAAAAACTCTAGGAGTAGTTCTTACTTAACTGTGGAAGAAGAAGGAGAAAGAAACCTGAACATTTGGTGCATGCAGGCATGCATGCATTCATTTGCCGTTAAACTATCTTATGGAAGTTTTTAACTACTTTTTACAAAACTGATGTGTTATCATAAAATTATAAAGGATATCTGGATCGTCGAATAAGCCACAAAGAATTCCTAAAGATTTACACAGGCTCAATACTTCTGGGATGGCGGCCATTTTGGGGGTGCGCTCGTCCAACTCAACCCTACATACCAAGCGCTAACGCTTGGTAATTATAGATATTGATGAATGTGTTACTGGTACTCACAGTTGTCAGCAAAGATGTATCAATACTGAAGGATCCTATAACTGTTCTTGTTATGATGGCTTCATGAAGAGATTTGAATTATTCTGTTTTGGTATGTTATTGTATTACTGATATTGATACTAAAAATTATTGGTTTATTATAGACATTAATGAATGTTCCAATAATCTTCACAATTGCTCCAGTGATCAAGTGTGTCATAATACAGTTGGAGGCTTCAGTTGTTCATGTAGAGAAGGATTTGTTTCTGGAAGTGATGGAGTGACTTGTGAATGTAAGGATAAAGGGATTGGGAGTACATGAACATCGTGTGTAGAAAGTTTGAGGC
>NW_003548285.1:0-4996 GCF_000090795.2 Amphimedon queenslandica | reverse complement strand
GATGATACAAAGTTATTACATCAAATTTCATCATTCAATGACACCATAGCTCTACAAGCTGATCTTTTTGCTGTTCAGGACTGGTGCACTAGATGGAAACTGTGCCTAAATGAATCAAAGTGCCATCTAATGTCTTTCTCTCTTAAGACAGTCTCTAACAACTCTTACACACTTAATGGCTCACCTATTGATAAGGTCTCAACAACTGGTGGACAAAAGTGGCCAATCTGCATTTTTACTGATGCACACTCTAATCTCTTCTTTTGCATCAATTTTTGTCATTTAAATCTGAAAACTAGCCATTATAATAGGCTTTTAAAGTGGCCATTGCAAATTATAGATAGCTATTTGCTAGTTCCAAATAGCTGATTACATATGCAGGTAGTAGAATACAGCAGATTGCAGATTACAGGTATAGATTACAGATTGCAA
Organism: Amphimedon queenslandica; assembly: GCF_000090795.2. NCBI lineage: Eukaryota > Metazoa > Porifera > Demospongiae > Haplosclerida > Niphatidae > Amphimedon > Amphimedon queenslandica. The sequence continues at coordinate 4,564 of NW_003548285.1, read as the reverse complement.
ATAGCAGGTTGCAGATTTCAGATTACAGGTTGTAGATTACAGGTAATAGATTATAGGTTGCAAATACCAGATTGCAGGATGTAGGTTACAGTTTGCATGTTGCAAAATAAAGTTTGCAAATAGCACATTACAGGATTGCATATTTTAGATTACAGGTTGCAGGCTGTAGATTTCAGATTACAGGTTGTAGATTATAGGTAACAGATTACTGGTAGTTACAGACTCCACATTGTAGGTTACAGGTTGTAGATTACAGGTTACTGGTTGAAAATAGCAGGTTACAGATTGCTAATTACAGGTTGCAGATTGGAGGTTACAAATTTGGTTGCAGATAGAAGAAAACAGGTTGTGCACATGTACAAATTTTTTCATATTGTAGGTGGAGCTAATTTGTTTATAAAATAATTAACATGTAAATTGACACTTTTAATGCACTTATATTACATTGTTTTTATAATTATTATATTATTGAGAAATTTTATTAAATCATTTAGGTGTCAGTGCAAAGACATGATTATTCATAATTATTGTGAAATGCACATTATGAAAGAGTAATTAGTTTAACCATCATAGTCAATTATTTATTCAGCTGACGATTCCTTTTTTGACAACAAAAGGATTAACTCCAGGACACTTCTTGGTATAGGAGCATTGCCCTCAATATCAACACTCTCTCTACATAATGGACAAGATTGACTGGTAGCAATCCATTGAGTAATGCACGTTTTGCACACCAATTGCTTACAGCACACAAGAAGGAAGCAATCCTGTTGTATAATAGACTTGCAAACAAAGCATTTAAACATTTCCTCTACTAATTTGCAAGTCTCACAAGATGTAGGATTGGCTTCAAGTGCCTTTTCAAGCTTTGTCACCCTTTCTTCTAGTGCACTGTCCCTTTTCTTTCTAATTTTCTTCCCCTTTCCTTTTGAGCTACATGGCTTGGTGTAATCTTCCTCATCACTACTAGTCAGTGTGATTGGTGAAGTAGGTGATGAAATTTTGCTTCTTCTGAATGATGGAAGAGGTTCAAAGTCATCGTCATCATCATCATCTTCTATGCCTTGATAGCAACGATAATCTTCATCTGTGATAGCCTTAATCCTTTTATTAGATTTCCAAAACTTGCATCCTATAAATAAAATTTTTTATAAACTCTCTAAAATGAGCTCAAAGGTATATTTTCAAAGTATATGCTGTAATTAACACATTAGTGCATGCATGAGATCAAAAAAGCTATTAGGACAATCTTTAGCTTCCTGAAATGGTCATGATTACAAATTATATATAATCCTGCTTCTCTATTTATATATATAAGGTTTTGCTCATAGATCTATGACCCATGCATTAAAACGTAATTGATACACGTAATGCTAGGCTCTTCAGTGCATGGATGCATGCACATGAAAAGTGTTAAATTTCCCTAACAACTTACCTCGAGAAGCTGATGTTTCTGGTATTGGTAGGTTATCATTGTCCATTAATATAACTTTCTTTCCACTGAACACTTCATTTGACAGTTGCTCTGACACATGTCCAATTGTAGCAGTTGCTTCTGTCAGAAGGATAGGAAAGTTAGAGAACTTCTTTAAGCCACCGTTGACGAATTGATTGACCTCTATGCCCTTAGTCCATTCAATGGCTTTTGCTGCAGCTCCAGGTGGTTTTGCTGGCCATTTCGTCTTGATGGAAATCCCTCTTGGAGTTCGCGGGGCGCTTGTAGAAACTGACGACGAAACTGCGGCAGCACCTGTAGATGAAGGTGCCTTTGGAACCAATGGATCACCATGAACTTGATAACGCAGGTATGTTTGAAGAGCAAACTCTCCTCTTTCATCAGGAGTTTCAACACTACCATCATCAGCAATGAGAAGAACCGAGTCCGGAAAAACCCCAAAAATTTGGCCGATGTGTTTAAGGTTGAGTTGCTCTTCTTTCAGTTTCAATTTCCTGCTGTCCTTGTACAATGTATAAGAAGACATGATAATTTACAGAGAGTTTCTTCAGTTCAGATATGCAAGCGATTATAGAGGTCCACCACGTGTACTTGTTCCATGCACGTGTCTGTCCCGCCCCAAAATAATTAATAATGGAGAGCGTGCCTGTGGAAATTGTAGCAGAATTGAGGAAGAATGGTTTAACTTATGCAGAAATCAGTTTAAAACTACAACAGGACTACCCACAACAAAGAGGGTTTTCAAAAAGGTCTGTTCATCGCTATTGTAAGGAACACAATCTAGAAAAAATGGATGATGATGAAGTGGATGAAGTAGTGGAGCAGGCTATATATAATGGAGGTATAGCTAAATAGTTATTTTGAGAATTTATAGATCTATACTGCAATAATTAAGGTTGGTGAAACTTATGGGAGGAAAATGATAAAAGGCTTGTTAGATTCCAAAGGAGTTTATATTAGAGAGGGAAAGGTAGCACAGTCTTTGAAGAGAGTTGACCCCCAAGCATACACCAGAAGGAGTAATAATACTGTAGACAGGACCAACCCAGTTCCATACCATGCTTCAGGATTTGGTCACAAGTTACACCTTGACCAAAATGAAAAATTGGTAATGTTTGGAGTGACTCATGTTTTGGCAGTAGATGGTTACTCTGGCATGATTGTTTCTCATGTAATTATGCCTGTCAAGAATAATTTATTAATATATGAGCATATTTACAGGTAAGTTAAACCTATAATCTCACATGAATCAAAATTGAATAGGAAGTCTGTATTGACGTATGGATTGTGGGAACAAATCAGAGTAGACTGTGGCAGGGAATTTTTTTTGACACTCTTTATTCAAAAAAAATTACGACAACAGTATGGCTCTACTGAAATAGTACCTTATGTCCAAACTCCATCTACCCAGGTATTATTACAATTAAATTGAATAGCTATAAATACATTTATGCAGAACTTGACAGTGGAAAGATTGTGGCCACAGGTTAACGCTAGGGTAAATTATCCATTAAAAAGGATACTATTCTCAATGCAAGATAGAAACAGTATTGACATGACCTGTCCTACAACTCGCTATTGTGTGTCACATGTAGTAATAAAATTAGCAACAGTGGGTATGGAAAGGTTCATCTCAGCTTGGAATTCTCATTTTATTGCTGGTATGTATAGACCATACACACATTTAATACAGACCATACACACATTTAATACTAATCATTAATGTGATGTTTAAAATATAGGTAAAGGTGTTCCACTTGTATTAAGTCAACAACGTTTTACAACACAAGTACAAGCTTCAGTTGTACCCAGCACTGTTACAGCTACACAAGATTATGAGCAGCAAGGAGGATCACTAACTCATTTTAGTGAATTTGGCATAGACCCATTAAGAGAAAGGCATGATTTAATTAGACTTAGAGATGAGCATTTTGGTGTTGACATAGGAAGCTACGAAACAGTATTTACTGATGCTGTTTCAGGAAGTGGTGATCTAGTTGAGCGTGCCTTGCTTCACTTTTTGACACTTACTCAGAGACTTGCACAATTAATTTGATAATTTAGATACAATTAAAAGCTAAAGATCAATTTCTAGATCAATTAAAATAAAATTAATTAAACTTAATTGACAAGTAAAATGATGATAATAATAATCTTGTTTCAGTTCATCATTGACAATTACTATAATAAATAATTAGTAGCAGCAAACTACCCTTTTTGACAAGGAATCAACTGGGAGTGGCCTAATCAGTAAGATTAGCAGCAATCTGCAATCCACAACCTGGAATCTCAACCTGCACATAGACTTTATCTTCTACTTACTATACTCTCAGTTAACTGGAATCTGTTTTCTGAAGCCTGCAATGTATACTTAAAACATAAATTCTGATTACTGCCATAACTGCAACTAATCTTGCAAAGCCAGACATGCTGAAACCTGCAACTTGCAATCTGAAATCTGGATTCTGCTATTTGTAATCTGCATTATTATACCTGCAATCTGCAACCTGTAATCTACAGCCTGCAACCTGGAACCTACAACCTGAAATCTGTAACCTGCTATTTGGATATCTAAAATCTGCATGCAATCTTTAACCTGTTATTTGCAAACTTTAATCTGCAACATGCAACCTGTAATCTACAACCTGTAATCTGAAATCTGCAACCTGCTATTTGCAACTTGTCATCTATATACCTGTTATGTGCATCTAATACCTACACAATGCTATCTGTAGTTTGCAATGGCCACTTTAAAAGCCTATTATAATGGCTAGTTTTCAGATTTAAATGACAAAAATTGATGCAAAAGAAGAGATTAGAGTGTGCATCAGTAAAAATGCAGATTGGCCACTTTTGTCCACCGGTTGGAGGGCACCCAATGCAACCTGTGTTACTATGAATGCTGCTTGTAATAGAGAGAGAGAGATAGCACTAAGAGCACTTGAAATGAAACGGAAGGAACTGGTTGAGCCACTAAGAAAGAGGAACGAAGCAAGAGAAGCAGTGGCCCTCCTTGAAATAAGAGTCAGCCAAGCTGAGAGGAACAATGTATCAGCTGTAGATAATTTAGCATCAGCTCAAGTATTGTATGATTCATCAGTTGCTTAT